>NC_142165.1:76626228-76926412 GCF_029865625.1 Vigna umbellata | reverse complement strand
CAAACCCTAAAAACCCTAAACCCTAAACCCGATTCCCAAAACCCGAAGCCGGAAACCGACCCCGACCCCCGACCCCCTAAACCCTAAACCCTAAACCCCCTAATCCCTAAACCCTAAACCCCATAAACCATAAACCCTAAACCATAAACCCTAAGCCCTAAACCCCCCAAAACCCCCCAAAACCCTCCAACCCCATAAACCCACTACCCCCTAAACCCCCTAAACCCCCTAAACCCCATAAACCCTTTAAACCCCCCGAACCCCGAACCCCGAACCCCGAACCCCGAACCCCGAACCCCGAACCCCGAACCCCGAACCCTGACCCGAAACCCCGACCCTGAACCCCTGACCCCGAACCCCTGACCCCGAACCCCTGACCCCTAACCCCTGACCCCTAACCCCCTACCCCTAACCAACCCCTAACCCCTAACCAACCCCTAACCCCTAACCAACCCCTAACCCCTGACCAACCCCTAACCCCGAACCCCAAACCCCGAACCCCAAACCTCGAACCCCGAACCCCGAACCCCGAACCCCAAAACCCCGAACCCCGAACCCCGAACCCCCAACCCCGAAACCCCCAACCCCGAAACCCCCACCCCGAAACCCCCACCCCGGAAACCCCCAACCCCGAACCCCCAATCCCGAACCCCCAACCCCGGAAACCCCCAACCCCGAAACCCCAACCCCAACACCCCAACCCCGAAACCCCAACCCCGACACCCCAACCCCGAAACCCCAACCCCGACACCCCAACCCCGAAACCCCAACCCCTAACCCCGAAACCCTAACCCCGAAACCCCAACCCCGACACCCCAACCCCGAAACCCCAACCCCTAACCCCCGACCCCCGACCCCCCGACCCCCGACCCCCGACCCCCGACCCCCGACCCCCGAACCCCGAACCCCGAACCCCGAACCCCGAACCCCGAACCCCGAACCCCGAACCCCGAACCCCGAACCCCGAACCCCGAACCCCGAACCCCGAACCCCGAACCCCGAACCCCGAAACCCGAAACCCGAAACCCGAACCCTAAAAACCCCAAACCCTAAAAACCCCAAACCCCAAAAACCCTAAAAACCCTCACCCCGGACCACGAACCCCGGACCCCGGACCCCGAAACCCCGAAACCCCAAACCCCGAAACCCCGAAAACCCGAAACCCCGAACCCCGAACCCCGAACCCCGAACCCCGAACCCCGAACCCCGAACCCCGAACCCCGAACCTCGAACCCCGAACCCCGAAACACGGAACCCTGAACCCTGAACCCTAAACCCTAAACCCGGAACCCTGAACCCGGAACCCTGAACCCGGAACCCGGAACTCGTAACCCGGAACCCAAAACCCAAAACCCGAAACCCGAAACCCGAAACCCGACACCCGACACCCGACACTCAACACCCGAAACCCGAAACCCTAAATTTGGAGGATTTACTGAATTTGGACGAACGCTGTTTCATCAAGTTTGATAAATTAAAAACGATTACGAGCGGTCGGTATAAGACCGAGCGCCACTCATTACGAGAGCTTGGGTTGAGACCCGTCACTGATTTAAACTCATAGTAGAAATATTAATAGTAATAAATATAATACGAGATGATGAAGATAGGGTTTAAGAATGACTAAGTATCCAAATATATGTTTACAAGATTCTCAATTCCTCACATAACACTCAAGGGCATCTACGCTTGGCCGAACACTCAAACATAGCATTATTACAAGAGGGCGTTCGTCCTCAACTAGAATTCTCCCCAATTGAAGGAATTCCATTTCAAACAAATTTAACAGAACTACCGAACGGTCAATGACCGTTCGATAACGAACGTACACTATCATGGGAAATACATATTCAGACTTCACTTATATTCAATTCATTTCTCAATACATAGTTTCATATCTTTATAAAATTTTAATCACAATCAATTTGATTACTTCATACAATCCATATCATACCAAGAAATCATATTCCACATCAACCACCATATCAGTATTCATACTTGATACATACATGCAACCATTCAGCCACAAGCATTCATTATCAACGAACGTACAACAACATACACTTAAATTAGATAAGCTTCCCTTACCTGGATTTGTGAGTGAACGTCCTAAACGTAGGTTCTTGGTTCGTCCGACTACAACTTCTACCCTCACGATCACTTAACTCTTCCAAACTAAACCAAACAATAAGAAACCAAGATAACTTAGACTACACCCTCGCATGAAACCAAAACGTGGTTTGCATGTAACAAAGAACGAACGACTAAGGGGAGAAGACTTACCAGTTCAAACTTGAAACTCAATCGGTTCAAGATGAAGCTTGGGACACCGAGAATGCTTCCACAGTGCCTGAACGGTGATCGGAGTAAAGAAGGGTAAGTTACAGTAGAGAGAAGGGAGGGTTTTCTAGAGAGAAGAAGGAGGAAAATGAAAGATCAGATTTTGGAAAGAGGGTGCATGTAGAGGAGAGTGGGCAGGGTTTTCAGAAAAATCATTTTTGTTTACCCCACGTCCAAACGAACGTACACTCTCCTGTCGACACCTGTCATCCACTAACTGATTTTCGAAACTTCGATTCTTGACACCTGGTGTTTGCGCAGAAGGGTTTGGGTGCGTTTTTAATGAGTCTGAGCAGGGGTTTTTAGGTGCATTTAACGAGGCCTGACAGTAACATTTTTTAAAAACATTTCTATACAAGTGTATGATATTCAATGAAAAAAAAATCGCTAAATATTTATATTTTTTCTGTTAAAATGTTATTTGTTAGTAATATATAAATAAAAATGCAAAAATGAAGATGCGATAAAATAAAATCTATCTAATAATCAGAACGTGTATGAAAAAAAAAAATATGATAATTTTTGCTTTAATATTAGGGTTAAATATGTTTTTAGTCCCTAAACTATTGATCGTTTCTGGTTTTCGTCCCTCTTCCAAACTAAGGTACGATTTGGTCCTCAATCTTTAAAAAACGTTCGTTTTAGTCGAAAAAACGAACGTTTTGAGGACTAAAACGAGGACTAAAAACAAAATTTTGAGGACTAAAACGAACGTTTTTCTAAAGAATGAGGACCAAATCGTACCTTACTTTGGAAGAGGGACGAAAACCAGAAACGGCCAATAGTTTAGGGACTAAAAACATATTTAACCCTTAATATTATAAATAGAAAGAGAGTTTTAGTTGCTCAAAAAGTCTTATATTATCTTCAATATTAAAGCTTCAGATCTTTCTCAATATGAAAACGGTTACATTTTCTAATAACTAGGTACAAAACTAGGTACAGAACTAGGTACGGCTATAGGTACACCTAATAGATTGTCTAACACACCACACCCTTAGGCTTAATGATACATAGATGAAATTATTTTAACAATATTTAATAAATTACAGAAGAGATAAACAACATATCAACACATAAAAATATAACCAAATACTAATTCTACCCATTTTTTTCACTATCATTGGTTTACACTTTATAGAAGAAACCGAGTAAGTACAAAAACCTCAAAGACATGCATTCAATAAAATTGTGTTGAGAGGGTCGCACCTCACACAAAAGTTAATTGCAAAATTAATGCAGTATAGTTACTAGGAAATGTCTCCTAAGTCGTCTCTCAAGGACCAATATCAGATTTAACACGAAGTGGGGGGTGTTTTGTAAGGTTTTGTGCAAAAAATTGAATTAAATTAAAATTGGGAGTTAAAGACAACTAACAATTAAAAGCTGAAAGTAGAAATCCGAACGGTTCTAACCATAAGTGTTAAACCCGAAGGGTGATATAAAAGACCGAACGGTCTAAAGCACTGACCGAACGATGCACTATAAATTGCACAGAAGTAAAAATCGAGCGATAATAACATTGAGACTGAACAGTCTCCGAAAAAGGAAATGAGCGAACGGTCGCTAAATACCGAGCGTCCTAACAAGGAACAAGACAAGCCGAACGTCACAGAGCAACGATAATAAAAAGCAGAACAAAGATATGGACAAACGATCTCTAACAGTGACGTTAGAGACCTAGGCCGAACGTTAAGAAAACAGCAGATATTGAAAACTTAGCAGAAAAAGCCGAACGGTCTCTTAACATGTTAGAGACCGAACGGTACAAAGTTAAAAACCGGACTGTCTAAATGGAGAAACACAAAACGTTCGGTACAAGACCGTTCGGTCAACAGTAATTGCTGAGACCGTTCGTTTTATGGTGCACGTCCTTTCGCTTTATGCTCTAGCTCACCGTTCGGTCACTACAATTCCATTCCTGTGCTCGCCCATTATTGGTAGCTGACCGTTCGGTTCAATGAAAGGTTCATGCCGTTCGGTTCGTTGAGGATTGTTGGGCCATATAATGTAATCTTTGACAGACCGTTCGTTCAATCCTTTAGAAGACCGTTCGTTCATCTTCAGCAGAACTTTCTCAACCTTTCAACCGTGATTGTTCTGCACAAAAATGTGATTGAAATAATTAAGCCCAAATAATGCAAATTAAATAAAATAACAATTAGTTTTGAAATTGAGCCCAAATAATGAAAATGCAAGAATAATTGATAATTAAGCACAATTCCCTGACAAAATATGGTGATGGAAGCTAAGTGTATGATGAAAAATGGTGACTCATCACTCTGGTTCACCCATCAACTAAGAAACCTATATTGAAAAATTCATAACGTTAAAATAATTGCCTCCATTCTCAGCTGCATGGAATGCATACCAGAGAAAGTAGAAATCCTGCGTTTGTCCAATATCTATTTTCTAAGTAGAGACACCAAAACCAATTTCAAGTCCAACCAGTTTGCCAAATAAAAGTATATAGTTCCAAATTTTCATTGTCAAACAGCAACAACTTTTTTTTCTTGTAACATCACAAATTTTAATTATTTACTGAATGTCATACACAAAGACCATTACACGGAACTATATCACCAGACCACAAACAGATTCAATTAGACAACAGTCCACAACAATAAGCTTCAATTGAGTCCATCATAAACAGTCGACAAAAGAAAAAGAAATGCAATAACAGACAGTCAAATTTCATCATAATAATATTGGAATGAGAATGTTTACCCTTTTTACTTCATTGCAGGTTGGGACAGGGAAGCTAAACAAAAAATAACAGCCTAATAATTTATTGAAGAAAAGCATAAAATTCTGATATTGGATATTTAGATATTAATAGTCAAGTCAGGAACCAACTAACGAAGGTGATACACTGAAAAACGTGTAGCCCACACAGCCCGATTTCACTAGTCAGCTCTCCGCTAGCTAAGTGTCACCACCTGTGTCTGAAACTGAAACCCAATGGCACCGACCAAGGATGGAAGACTGGAAGGTTTAGGTAAATAGCTACAAAAGCAAGGTACCAGAGCTATCCAGCAAAGGGGCATGCAGCAAACAATGTCCAACAACAGGCCAGGTTGAGGAACCTGTCTGGCTTTCGATTTTCGGCACTGCTTCACAAATTGCAGACATAAAGATGCAAGATTTCCAAGTTTCTCCTTCACATAGGGGATTGCTGGAAAGGATGGGGAATCTAGTGTAGTGTAGCCAGCAATAATAAAATTAATCCAATGGATCAAAATTACGGACCACCAACCAAAACCTCCAATCAAAATTGTCAGCCTAGCCTGACCCTTTAAAAAATAAAAAATTTTGAGTCTCACTTCTCATTTAATCAATCAATCTCATTGAGTTTTGTTAATTTCAATAAATTTTAATCAAAACTGTGAGGCAAAGACTCTTCTTCCACAGAATTTTTCATTAACTTCAGGTGCTACTCTTCAACACTAAAGTAAGGCATGACGAAGTCTTTCCTAAATAAAAGATAATGATTGAATGATGTGACTAGCAATAACAGCGCATCCTTAATAATCCAGTCCAGACTTCATACAAGAAGCTGTAAATTTAACTGACACCTACTTGGAAAGCAAGTTTTTTGTTTCTTTTTATAACGGAAGAATCCGAGTCACGGGGAGCTAATGCCAAATCCTCTTCAGCATCTTGGAGGGCACCAGAGTAGTTGCCCAATTCCAGCCTTACAAATGACCTGAATGTCAAATGTCAAAATACATAACAACGTAACAAAGGAAGCAAGCACATTAATGAAACCCTGATATAAAGAATGAGTTTAGCAAACCTGCCTTTAAATATGATATGCAGGTCACCAAATGGTTTTAAATCTATAGCATGTATCAATTAATTTGAAAACATGGAAAGGAAGAATGAGTAGTGTCTCGTTTTAAAATCAAAAATCTCAAGTAAAATGGAGAATGAAGAATCAGGCAACCCAAAAAGAACTGTAACTAAAATGAAATAGAACAAATGCAAATGCAGGGCTCCCAATCCCAAGATGAGAGCTCCGATACCAACTTGAAAGGATTAATATGAAAGAGTTTTTATCCAGTTGATTCATTTGAAACAATTTATCTACCTCTACATATAGAGAACTCTAACCCTAGAGTAATAGTTACAGATAGGTCTCTATAACTTTCTAACAGTTTCTAGTAATGCACTTAATATCCTACTGACAACAATTACCATACTGTTCTCATGCATTATGCTTGAAATTTCTTGAACATCTCTGAAATACTCCTAATCTCTAATACAATTTTTAAGTATTAATTGTTAAATTATTATACTAATATAAGTGGGATAGTGTGTTCAATGGCTAATGAATCATATAAATCACAGCTGTCCTCAACATTTGTATTAGAAATTATTCTGAAAAAAGTTTTATATTTTAAACACAAGTTCATTATGTAGAAATCATTATAATAACACAAGCTACAAAATGAGATTACCTTCACATAGAGCAGCTTAACTTTCCTACCTTTGCAGTGTTTAAAGCAAAATGGTCATGTACATTAATCTCAGCTTAAAGAATATCGATGACCTGATGTTCTTTCTGCAACATTGAAAGTAGTAATTAACCACTTTGAGATCTCAATGGAAAAAATAGTGGGGAAAGGGAGGAATTTCTTAAACTTGTTGGATATATCTCTCAACATCCTAATTAAAACTCAAACAATATCAAAGTTTAACAAAACTGCATAAAATTCCTGTCAAGTTGAGATAAACCTAGAATAGAAGTGTTCTTTATTTCTATAATTTCAGTTGAGCCAGAGACTTTTCTTTTTTTCTTTTATTTTGGTATTGACAGTGTGAGGTAGGGTTGTAACAAGTATTTACAATTTGCTATAACACTTTCAAACCTTGTTCTTAACCTTTACTAGCCAGGAATGGTACAAGCTGGAGAACTAATAATAACAGAAAAAATCATATCCGGTTATAACAACATGACCTCTTCTATCCAAGAATGATATAACTTGGAGATGTAATAAAAATTAAATCCCCAGAATAACAACACCTCTTAAGCCATGAAATTGACAAGGCTACTTCAATCAAAAATTCTCTCCCCTGTTGAAAATAGTAGAAATACAAACGAACTAAAAATGCATAAAAATCCAGGAATGAAAAACACTGTTCTCCAGCTTTCTGGACTTGAAAGATCAGAATTAGCAGCCTTAGCAGCTTCAAGAAGCTTCCCAGTTAGGTCAACGCCCACAATGCCAGCCAAAGTACCCGCAGTATTAGAAACACCCATCACTATTCCAGCGTATCTCGGAGCAACATCCATGTGGTTCACTGCAAACCCAGCTCTGCCAAGTGCCAAGAAACCAAGAGCCACAGAAGAACAGAAGACAGCACCACCAGAAGTTCTGAAACTGGGAATCACCACCAAGGCAAGAGAAGCAACCAAGAACCCTACGGTGTTCAAGAATTTCCTGGTTTTGGTGACAGATAATATTCTCCTGGTGATCAAGTAGTCGGCAACAACACCGCCAATGTTGGAGAACAGGAACATGTTGAGATAGGGCAACATTTTAGAGGAACCCATGTCTTGCAGGCTAAGCTTAAGGCCCAATTCAAAGTAGGTTGGGAGCCAGTTCATGAGCACATATAAAGCATAGTGAAAGGTGAAGTTATTGACAACGATCGCCCAAACAGGGAAGCTGGTTAAAATTTTGACCCAGGGGATTTTGGCTGAAAGTATTTTTTTGTTGTGAGAGTCCATTTTTTTATTGATGGGTAAGACTAATTCCCCAACACCAGAAGCAGTGGATTTGGGATCAATGGCGTATTTGAACCAGAGTAAAGACCATGAAGCACCCAATGCCGCCTCCGCAAGGAACACAGATTGAGGGCCTCTGAACTTGACCAGAGTAGGAAGAAGAAGCATTCCTAGAGCTGCACCCAGATACATCCCAGAAGTGGTGAGAGAGACGGATCTAGATCTCTCGTGAGGGGGAACCCACTGTGCTAGAACTGTGTGAATGGAAGGGAAAATAAAACCCTGTGCTACACCAACGAGCAAACGAGCAACGACTAAAAGAATAACGCGATTGGGATCGAGAGGAAGAAGTGCACAAGTCAATGACCACAAAAGAAACGAAAGAAGCAGGACCCTCCTCCCCCCGATTCTCTGAGCAGCCCATCCTCCGGGAACTTGAGAACAGGCGTATCCGTAATAGAAGGTGGACAGTATTGTACCTTTGCTCGATTGATTCACCCCAGCACCGTCAGCAGCAACGGTGTAAGCGATGGAAAACCCTACTCGTTCGATGTAGCAAACTGAGGTGCAGATGAAGGTCAAAATAACAATCAAGTACCGCACAGGGAGCTTCATTGCCAACGGGTGTAGGTCAAAATACAATTGATTCAAGATACAAAAAAATGACGAAATCTGAGGGAAGAAGAACAAGAAGAATGATTACCAAGCTCTTGCTTAATCTAATGGCTTTTAAAATATGCCATGGACGCCGCAATCCTTTAATGTGTGAAAGTGCAGGCAGATATTTTCTGATTAAGCCAACAAAGTCTTCTTGTGCACTTTCACCATTGTTCTCTGCCCGATCTTCTCTCTCACCCTTACATCTACTTCAATCTTTCGTCTAACACAAGTACTATTATATCTAAAATGACACCATACAAATTTAATTTCCAAATTATAAATTTCCATAGGTCGGCGTTGAATTAAAAATAGTCAAAGCATACACATCTAGGTCATCTCGATGAAGTAAAATTTTGATACCATTTAGTTCTTGAATTAAGTATGTTGTTATATCACAAAATACTAATAAAAGAGATAGGAGAAGTGTGAAAGTAAAAAACTTCTCTAATAATAGTAAATAAAAATAAAAATTAATATAATCAGTTTGAAAATCATTTAAAAAATATCACTTTATTTATATTTTTATATATGTGTGTGTGAGAGAGATATTTAAAAAAAAATTAAGAGTAAGCATGTTTAAACCTTAAAAATACTAATAATAATAACGAGAAAAAAAATAAGTTACCACTTCATCTCTAAAAATAATTGAACTTGGCAGAGGAATGAAACAAAAAATTTTCTCTATTTTAACACTTGGCAACTTTTTTCTATTTTTTAATGTTTTTTTTTTTTTTGCATTTTGTACTGTTGCCTTTTGAGCAGGTCGTTGTTATAGCTGAGCTCTGGGACAACTTAGTCGAGTACCAGGTCAATCACGTCGACCACAGGTAGCTTAGTCGAGTACTAAAATGACCATTTCTCCATTCTCCATCTTGGCTGAACTCCAAGCCAGGTCGTTCATTCAAATTCAGGCTATCCATGGTCAGCCTTCCCATGATGTTTATCTACATGTTAACTCTTTAATACAGATTAAAGTATGATTAGATTGTGATTAGGTTAGAAAAAAGAGAAAGACTTATCATTATTTTTATATTATTTTTTCATTTTTCATTTTATCCTTTTATGATTTTTAATTACTCAGTTATTTCATAAATGAAAATTTAGCAAAATATATCGTACTTTTATTTCTTAACATAATATATATTTATTAATAATGCAAATTATTTACATTATCATGTGAACATTGTCTAGTATTACACTTTTTATCTATTTATTTGTTTTTTAAACTGATTTAAATATATTTTAAATGGTTTAATGTCTCCGTAGGTTCCTATTTTGGTCATGAATTTCAAATAGGTCTTCTTTTTTTTCGATGTATCAATTGAGTCCTTGTTTTTGTAAAATTAAATCAATTACAGGCCTGCCGTTAAATTGGACAAACGGCCGTAACAGTATTGGTTACGTGGCATGATCATTGTAGTTACTAAACGGACGTGGCATTTAAAAACATTTTTGTATTAAATAAAGAAGAAGGAACAGAGGTATAATCACTTTTGGGTAAGGGCATACTAGGAAAATTGAAAAACTTTAAGGGCAGCCCCCTTTAATTGAGAAATGCAACTGAGATTGGGGAAACAAATTGGGGTTTCTTACTAGTAGGGTTCGCGTGAGGGAAAAAATCCCATTCTTTCTTTGATTCGAAGCACCAGTGTTCGTGGGTGAAGATTATGTAGTTGGAAGTGGGAGGGTGCACGTTCTTTCTTCGATTCGAAGTGATGGATAATGAAGTGCAGAAGTCGCATTCTTGTTCATCTTCGACATGCAATGGGTGGCGGAATCAAAACTCTGATTTCGTTTTTCGTGGTGGTGGAGTATCTACGATCGATGGTGTATCACCCCTTTGCCTGTGTGGAGAGAAAACAGTGGTAAGAACAGCTAGAACTGCTAAGAACAGAGGGAAGCAATTCTGGAGCTGGTCGTCCTCCCTCGTCTACAGCTCGTCCAACTACCTCCCTGCTCACGACCGTTCGGTCTGGTCGTCCACCCTCCTCTATCGCTCGTCCAACTACCTCCCTGTTCCCGACCGTTCGGTCTGGTCGTCCTCCCTCTACCGTTCGGTCACATAGCTCCCCACCATCTACCGTTCGGTCTAGTCGTCTTCCCTCGTCTACCGCTCGTCCAACTACGTCCCTACTCACGACCGTTCGGTCTGGTCGTCCACCCTCCTCTATCGCTCATCCAACTACCTCCCTGTTCCCGACCGTTCGGTCTGGTCGTCCTCCCTCTACCGTTCGGTCACATAGCACCCCACCTTCTACCGTTCGGTCCCCCTCTCTCTCCCTCCTACACCTTCTTCTCTTGTACACTTTCCAGCCCCTAACATGTGCTCCCTGCCTTCCAACGTTCGACCTTTACGATCGATACCATTCGGCCTCGCTTCCCTCCTACCTTTCTTCTCCTTCTCATTACCTCCCACCTTATACCCTAACATATACAGTATCAGATATAAGACCTGCAAAAATTTTTAAACATAACTGTGCCCACCAAACTATTAAAAAACGGTACTTATGCTTTAATGATACAGCAATGGAAATACAGTTCCTGGTCATTGTAATATATAAGACGTCAAAGAAGGAAATTCTAATATATCCAAAACATTGTAATACATCCAAAACCATACATAGTTGGCATCATTGTCATTCATTAAATTACATAGCAGTAAAACCATAAACATTGTTCCTTAGACTATTATATAATAAGATCCTTAAACTTGGCATCATTGTCATTTATACATACATCTATAGTTGAGCTTCCTGGTCATTCATACACACTTCAGATAATTGTGATGATGGCATGATTGGTTCTTGGGTTGCTTTGGGGGACCAGCACCGAATATTGTAGTTTCTCATCAATAAAGGACCCACACCTGACCTACCGAGACACGAACCCCTGCATGCACTCTGCCGCTTCCAACTACTTCTTCACCGACGAACCTTGCCACTTCAGCTCAAACAAAGATCGCGATTTTTCTTCCCTCACGCGAACCCTAATAATAAAAACCCCCAATTTGTTTCCCCAATCTCAATTGCATTCCTCAATTAAAACGTCTTGCCCTTTAATTTTTTCTTTTTTCCAAGTATACCCTTACCCAAAACTGATTATACTTCTGTTCCTTCTTCTTTATTTAATACAAAAATGCTTTTAAATGCCACGTCTACTTAGTAACTGCAATGACCATGCCACGTAACCAATACTGTAACGGTCGTTTGTCCAATTTAACGGTAGGCCTGTAATTGATTTAATTTTACAAAAACAAGAATTCAATTGATACGCCGAAAAGAAAGAGGACCTAAGAGGACCTATTTGAAATTCATGACCAAAATAGGGATCTACGGAGACATTAAACCATTTTTTTATAAAGATGAAATGAGGTGCAGGGATGCAAGGGTGCAAGAGTGAAGGGATGCAGAAGTGTAACACGAATGCATGTTTGGTGATTGGAATAAAATGGAGGTGGAATCAAGGCTACGCATAGAAATTGTCAACAATAAAAAATTAAACTTTTAAATCACCTATTAATTAGGGGCATTTTAGAAAGTTTGAGGTGCATGATGAAATCCTTGGAGGTGCAGGATTAAACACTCTATTATAATTCCCTCTTAGGCTATTTCTAATGGAAAACCCCCTTTTCTTTCATTCTTTTTTTCTAAATCTCATCATCTAAAACTAAATGCTGCCTAAAGACTTAAAAACAAATATTTAGAATAAATTATTAGAACAAATTTAAATGTCAACACAAGACAAGTAATTATGTACTAAAGGAGTAGTGTTATTTCCAAAATGTTTATATTAGACACCTTTTATACAAGTGGAAATAGAAAACCTACTCTAGTGGCACAGAAAACAAATGACTAATACAAATAGAAATTTGAGATAGAACTTACAAGGATTCTGACTCTTCACTTCAAATCTTGTGACTTCTTACTATCATAACCTGTCTGACAGTTTATAAAGAGGCTCGGGTGGAGTTGATTTAGAAAAAGCCATAGTGGTTTGATAAATGTAGTCGTCATCCAAAAATTTATCATCTAAAACAAGAGCACAGCCTTGCTCAACAGCTTGGTCCAACAGCAATAAAAGTCCTTCTGTACAAGGTGCACAACTTGATGGCTCACTAACATCTGCTTCTGAACCATCAAGAAAGTTGTTTGAATGAGGATCTGCTACAATGCTGGCAGAACTTTTATTAGTACCCGGTACCATTTGTGGTGTGCAAGAAAAGGCCATGACATCTTCTGTGATTTCAACTTCACATGTTTTCATAGGGAGTGAAGCAGCACCAGAAACATCAGACACAGGTGGATTGCTATTTTCTGTGAGACAAAGCACAGTTTTGTGCAAACTCAAATCATCTGAATTAGATAAAATCCTTGTGTCAAGAGGTTCACTGCATAGATGCTCAGTTCTATTGTTTTGTAGACACGTCGCTGATAATTTTCGGACACCTAGAGTCAATTTATTGGAATTTCCACTGTCAACGATAATTTTAGTGGCTTTTGTGTCATCATCTCTGGGATTTGGTAAAGAGGGCCTCCAATTTGGTCCTCTCCACATAAGTATGTGGTCATCTTCAAATGAAAGCAATATACATGGAACAAGATCCTAGAGTCAATGAACATATGTTAGAAAAAGATGTTTATTATAGCATCATTGAAAAATTTACATTACATAAGTCAATGCCTATTATCTTCAACGTTGAATTCAAAGTTTAAGTGAACATGGTTATACCTTTAGTTTTGCTCCAATCTTTTTATAGTCACTTGTATTTAGTTCTTGGCAATTTATTCGCACAAGGTCACATTGTTCAAATGCCTCTCTGACATTAGTCACAAGGTCCCAATATACACCATTTTTTGCTGCAACAATAAAATGATAGGGACATGTTAGTTTGAAGAAAGAACAAGAATAGTTAAATTGTAATGAATCTCCAAAACAATCTACCTAGTTTGCGGATGGGCATCAAGACCCTTCCCTTTTGACGCATTTCAGTTGCTTCGTCAAGTGTTAAACCTTTTGGAACTCGTTTAATCAGCTTAGGATATACTGGAGACACTGGTCTCCACCACATAAGAGGAAATTGTGGTCGTGTTTCATAGCTGTAGTTTCTCCCCCTGAAAAGGTACACTGTGCCAAAATGTCGGTAAATGATTTTCCCCCCAGTCCTTTCCTGGCAAAACCACACAACATGTCACAGCACACAAGATGAGTTTCTTATTCCCAGTGGATTCTCAAAGCGTAAAAGGCATATATTCATTTAAGTGGTAAGGGAAGCAAGCAAAGTATAAGAGATTACAAACTGAAAAAACAAACCTCTAACTGCTGGCACACATTATCCATGTCGACGGTACACACTCCTCTGCATTTTATCTTGCACACAGTGCTCCTCATCCAATATGTATGTATGTTTTCCAACATGTTATGTGTCAAACCATCCCTGCCTAAATCAGAAATTTGAGTGCAACAAAAGTATATTTACCATTCCCAATAACCAGTTAAGTACATAAAAGTGATCCCCTCACTCTCATCCAGCATAAACTATTTTCCACTCCTCTTTCCATGTCAAATAATCTTTTACAAGTAAGGTTTCTTGAAAGCACAAAGCTTAAATTCAATTTTTTTAAAAGTGCTTTTCGTATTGTCCTATAATGAAAATTAAGATTTTACCACAAGCATCAAACCAACTTTAAATATCACGTCTTAGTGCATAAACACCTAAGGTAAAACTCTTCAACAAATTTTCCGGTATGCCCTTACCAGAGAAAAACTAAATAAATAAATTGAGTTTCAATCATAAACTAAAATCAAATTAAGCACTTCATGTTTTATAAAACTTCTGTCCTGACCTGTAACTCGTGAAAGATGCACATTTTTTCTCTCTAATAAATAATTATGAAGAAATTTATCGATAGACTTAAAAACAATTGGAGAATTGCATCTAAGTATTATTGTCCATTAGATTCATACAAACTTTTGAAACAAAGTAATATAAATTGAAAAACACAGATGGTAAACACGAGGGAGCCCTTCATAAGGACTTGCATACATACACCAATAACAATCAAATTATCATATTTGTCATGAAAGGAAAACACTAAAATAATGTTTAACTGAGGAATGATTCACATACACCTTGATTTTATGGACACCTATTACACACTTGTTTCACACAAGCGAGCCCTGTACAAGGGAGGGCTCCATAAGGATTCGGATACATACACCAATAACAATCAAATTATCATATCTGTCACCAAAGGATAAACACTGAAATAATGTGAAACTGAGTAATGATTCACATTCACCTTCATTTCATGAAGGACTATTTACATACTTATTTTTCCTTTTTTATCTCTCTTTTCATCATGTCATATAACCTTTGAACCTATCACTTTTACTCTTTCAATGTGTATATTAAGTGGTGTCAACCTTTAAGTTGTAGATGAATAATTGGTAAATCCGGAACTTTATTTCTAACAGGTTGATCATTTTTACACAGACATCAAATTAAAATATTTTATAAAATTAAAAACAAAACATCAGCTGTAATACATAAAAGAAAATACCAATATGTAGTTGGCGCGAAGATTTCTCCGCCCTCTTAACTAAGCGATTGATCTCATCCTTACTCAACGGTTCTCCCAACACCTCCTCCCTCGACTCCCAAATCGGCATGGCCAAACGGACTAGTTCAGCTCCCTTCTCATCTGATGGCGGCGGATCGAGCAAGTGGAACTCCCTCACAGTTGTCTGGCTCGGCGGTACTGGGTTCCGCCCTGTCCATGGCCGTGGCAAGGTTGGCGGTCCAAACGGTGCGAATGGCGGCTCGCGCAATTTCACCAGATTCGTTTTCGGGGTCTCCGTGTAACTGAACCTGAAGTCGAACGGTGCGCCTTCGACCACGTAAGACACTCCATCCTCACCGATTTTCACATTTTCCGGCCCCGGTTGAAACTCAAGTCTCTCGACTCGTGAAACCACGGGATGCCAATCAAGCAAGGACTTCGGTTTTGGAGGTGGTTTAGAGTATTTCGATTTTTTCCCCAGAATCGAAGGTTGCGACGGTGCAGAGGGGGTTCCGAGAGATTTAAAAGTTTCGGAAGTGGGGGAAACAGCGGCAGTAGTGACAGTGTTAATGATGTTATCTGCGGCGATGTTGCGGCGAGTGCGGCAAATTTCCTCTTCGATTTCATGGAGCGTCCGGCGGCGCTGGTTGAACTTCTCTGCGTTGGCGTTGTTCCAATGGGAAAAACGTAGCTCCGTGGAACAACGTTCGCGGGTCGGGTTGTGGTTGATGTGTGGGCAAAATATGGGTAACTGGATTGCCACCTTCAGTAACACATCCATCTCTTCTCACCGTTGGGCAGTGTCATAGACCCTTTATAAAACTCAACCACAAGGGTGTTTTGGGAAATAAATCTCACTTAGGATATTTTACATCGCTTTTTATTTTAAATAATATTAAAAAAATAAATTTTAAATTTATAATTAAGTTTGAATAAAAATCATGATGTAAAGGTAAATATAATAATAAATATATATATATATATATATATATATATATATATATATATATATTAGTTATAATAAAATTTAATGATAATATATGTATTAGACTTATAAAGGTGTAGCATCCCATAAATACAGTAATAAACCATACAATAGAATAATCACATTAATTAACGTATCGGTTCAGTCTTACACTAACAACGAACGATCACGACCGATCGGCCTTACAAAAAGTTATAAACTTAACTTCACAAGATAACAAGACTAGACCGAACGGTTTACAAAAAGAAAGTTTACTGAACGGTTACTTCTAAAAAGAAAAAGGTGACCGAACGACACCTTATACTAACTAACTATACTACTAACCGAACGTACTACGGTTCGGCCTTAACTTCCACGTCGACGAGGTTCTCTTCCTCCAAATTTCCTTCTTCCAGCGCCTCTTCCAGTAGTGCGTCTCCATCTGCTCACATCCACACGGATGATCATTGCAAAGACAAGACGGACGTACAAGGACAAGACAACACAAAGAAAACACAGGGTAAGCTTATGTAATTTAATTCAAGTAATAACATACATTTTGATATGCAAGCATATTCAAACACATTCCAATAAATAATTCAAATCAAACCCTGATACTAGACCGATTGTCCGGACTGTATGAATTCTGTGTAGCTACGACGTTCGTGCACCCGGGTGATGTAGTAACTGGAATTCTCATCAGCTGCCACCCGAGGTTAGTCCGTTCCGTCCAAAGTACCCCTAAGGACTAGGACCTCCTGTCGTTCCCACACATGACCTACTCCCCTCTACGTGAGGACGAGTACTCACGGAACATCAGGATGAATCGCCAGCTAAGCTTTGTCCACATTCATACTTTACGATATCAATATTCATCCATGAGTCGTTCCTCCCCGGAACGCTAGTCCAACTTCATATCATTTCATTCATAATCATTTTCAATTCCATCCTTCATTATCACTTTTCTCAAATTCATCTTTGTTCAAAGGTTTATAAAGACACCAGAAACCGAATGTTCAATCCTCACCCAGAACGAGGATGAACACTTGAGACGAGACAGATAGGTCTCCAGCTCCAGAATAGAATAAGACTAAGAGAATTACTTTTAGATTCAAGAATAATCCCGGGTAAAATATATATAATATGTAACGAACGTTATTTACATTGTGAATCAGTTAAATGAACTGACTCTCGTGAGTTCAGACCCACAGTCAAAGAATAGAGTAAGTACAGAGGCCCTAGGCCGGATCCAATGAACGTAGACACATTAGAACGTTAAATAACCATAGTTTAGAATCAATCATATACAGGAACCTAATGCCCGTCAATGACCGAACACGGTAAAAGGATTTACTAAATTTGGACGAATGTTGTTTCATCAAGTTTGATAAATTAAAAACGATTACGAGCGTTCGGTATAAGACCGAGCGCCACTCATTACGAGAGCTTGGGTTGAGACCCATCACTGATTTAAACTCATAATAGAAATATTAATAGTAATAAATATATTAAGAGATGATGAAGCTAGGATTTAAAAATGACTAAGTATCCAAATATATGTTTACAAGATTCTCAATTCCTCACATAACACTCAAGGGCATCTACGCTTGGCCGAACGCTCAAACATAGCACTTTTACAAGAGGGCGTTCGTCCTCAACTAGAATTCTCCAAATGAAAGAATCCCATTTTAACTATGTTCACCAGAAAAACCGAACGGTAAATGACCGTTCAGTAACGAACGTACTTTATCATAGTAAAGATTTCATATTCAGATCTCATTTATCTCCAACTCATGTCTTAATACATAATTTCATAACTTTATAAATTCATATCAAAATCAATTTGCATTCTTCGTACAATCTATATCATTCTAATAAATCATACTCCACATAACACTCATATCAACATTCATACAATCCAACATATTAACCATCATGCATTATTTTCATTTCAGTCCATTAACGATCGTTCATACAACACAATAAACATACAGATTAAATTAAATAAGCTTCCCTTACCTGGATCCATGAGTGAACGTCCTAAACGTAGGTTCTTGGTTCGTCCGACTACAACTTCTACCCTCACGATCACTTAACTTTTCCAAACTAAACCAAACAATAAGAAACCAAGATAACTTAGACTACACCCTCGCATGAAACCAAAACGTGGTTTGCATGTAACAAAAGAACGAACGACTAAGGGGAGAAGACTTACCAGTTCAAACTTGAAACTCAATCGGTTCAAGATGAAGCTTGGGACGCCGGGAATGCTTCCACGGTGCCTGAACGGTGATCGGAGTAGAGAAGGGTAAGTTACAGTAGAGAGAAGGGAGGGTTTTCTAGAGAGAAGAAGGAGGAAAATGAAAGATCAGATTTTGGAAAGAGGGTGCATGCAGAGAGTGGGGTAGGTTTTTCTGAAAAATCCAAGTTTTGCTTCACACTTCAAAACGGACATCCCCTCATCTGTCGACACCTACTTTCCACTGACTGATTTACGGGTCTCCTTCGCTTGACACCTAGCGTTCGTCATCTGAGTGTCGAGCCTCCCTCTTGACACGTGAATTCCACTAACGACACAAGCTTGGATTTTACTGGTTTCTGACTTTTGATTTTACTGGTTCTGACAAAAGGTAAATATAATAATATGTGAAAAACAATCTACACTAAAAAAATTTAGGCTTAATTACCTACTTAGTCCCCATGTTCGGAGGTAATTTGCTGTTTAGTACCCGGTTTTAAAAATGTAGGCATTTGATACCTATGTTTTGAAATTTGTATCAATTGAATCCTACCCACTTAACGCCGTTATAAATCTAACGTTTTTCTGACTGTGTATGTGATTTGTGGACGAGCGTTTGTGGACGAGCGTTTGATAACGCTCGCCCTGTGGACGCAAGTACGTTCAGTGGACGCTCGTCCAGCGAAGCGAACGCCCAGTCAGGCAGAAGAGGACGCTCGTCCAACGAAGCGAACGCTCGTCCATAACCGCTCGTCCACAAATCACATACACAGTCAGAAAAACGTTAGATTTATAACGGCGTTAAGTGGGTAGGATTCAATTGATACAAATTTCAAAACATAGGTATCAAATGCCTACATTTTTAAAACCGGGTACTAAACAACAAATTACCTCTGAACATGGGGACTAAGTAGGTAATTAAGCCAAAAATTTAATCACTAAAGTTTAATTAAATTTTAAATTATGAATAAATTTAGATACTTTCAATGAAATGTTATTAAATTTTTGTGATTTAGTGAGTGTTAAAAAGTTTTATACCTTGAGTATCTTTAGTTTAATTTGTTTGTTATGACTTATGTATCCTCACATTTATTGCAAAAGACTTTCATGTAGTATTTATTAAATATAAAAAGTCATGAAAATAATTTTTAAAGTTATTTAAAATTATAATATTATAAATTAGATAATCATAAAATCATAAATTTATAAAATCATAAATTTATTATTTATAAACATTAAATATTGTTGCAACCGGAATCGCGACGGGACGACGATCCAAAAAAGAAAACGAGTTTAAGAAGAGATTTGGAGTCGCCACCATAGTTTATTATGGAAAACTACGGAAAAACCTCAAAACGATAAAGCACGGTCCACGAAAACCAAAGATTGGGTTCGGGAGTCGGTTACGCGTGGGGAAGGTGTTAGCACCCCACAACGCCTGCCCTAAGGCAGTACCTTTAACTAAATGCACGAATATGATGTGGTTTTCAAAATGTTTAATTATCCCCTAAAATAAAATTCTAAATAAACAAAACATATTTTTTAGTTTTTTGGGCCCGACAAGGATTGACCTTGCTCCTACGTATTCTCATTCAAAATGAGAAATCAGGGTTACGTAGTTCTAGTTAAGAGATTGTTTGTTGTTTGAAAAAGCAGATGTTTTTAATTTTTGGAGATTTTATGTTTTTTTATATTTTTGAGAAAAAGAAGGTAATGAGTACTAGGCCAACACGAACGGTCGCACGAGTACTCATGCCTTTAAAACGATATTTTAATATGTTTAATTATTATTTTTTTAAAAAAGAGAAATAACGATATTAAGCACTAGGACGATGCGGACGATCACACGAGCACTCATACCGTTATTTACTTATTTAGGAAAACTTGAGAGTATTGAGTGCTAGGCTGATGCGGACGATCGCACGAGCACTCATACCCTCGTTTAATATTACGTAACTAAGAGAGAAAAGTATTGAACACTAGGACGATGCGAACGATCACACGAGTGTTCAACCTTTAAACGTATTTTTTGAAATTTTATTTAAGAAAAGAAGAAAAAAAGGTTTTTAGCACAAGGACGACGCGAGCGGTCACACGTGCGCTTAAACCTTTAAATATTTTTGTAATAATTTTTTATAAGAAAGAAGAAGAGGTTTTTAGCACAAGGACGACGCGAGCGGTCACATGTGCGCTTAAACCTTTAAATATTTTTGTAATAATTTTTTATAAGAAAGAAGAAGAGGTTTTTAGCACAAGGACAACGCGAGCGCGTGCGCTTAAACCTTTAAATATTTTTGTAATAATTTTCTATTTTATATGTGTATATAAGTAAAATTATTATATATATATATATATTTTGAAATAAGTGGATATTTAAAAGAAATAAATAAAATAAAGTAATAAAATAAAAAAATGAAATGAAATAAGATAAATAAAAAGGCAAATGAATAATTAAATAATAATAAAAATGGGGGTACCAAAATAAAAATAAAATAATGTCGAACGGTCACTCGAAAAGCTTGGATAACGAACGGTCCGTGGTAAAGGCCGAACGTACGTTGGGAAAAGATTCAGAGTCACGCGCGCTCGTTGGGGAGAGTTGACGAACGTACGTTGAGAAAAATAGACTGAATGACGAGCGTTCGTTGGGTGATACGACGAACGTACGTTGAGTACAGGAAGGTAGATGACGAGCGTTCATTGGATGATGTGACGAACGGACGCTGAGAAGAGGAGGCTAGTCGAAGAGCGCTCGTTGGGGACCAGCGTTCGTTGGGTAGATGAGATGGGATGACGAACGCTCGTTACGGTAGAGCGTTCGTTGGGAAGATGTGGGAAGTGGAGGCCGAATGACGAGCGCTCGTTTGGGACGAGCGTTCGTGGGGAAAATGAGGTTGGATGGCGAACGCTCGTTGTGGACGAGCGTTCGTTGGGATGATGAGGCCGGATGACGAACGCTCGTTATGGACGAGCGTTCGTTGGAAGATGTGGGAAGTGGAGACCGAATGACGAGCGCTCGTTTGGGACGAGCGTTCGTTGGGAACATGAGGCTTGATGACGAACGCTCGTTACTGACGAGCGTTCGTTGGGAAGATGTGGGAAGTAGAGACCGAATGAAGAGCGTTCGTTTGGGACGAGCGTTCGTTGGGAAGATGAGGCTGGTTGACAAACGCTCGATATGGACGAGCATTCGTTGGGAAGATGTGGGAAGTGGAGACCGAATGACGAGCGCTCGTTTGGGACGAGCGTTCGTTGGGAAGATGAGGCTGAATGACGAACGTTCGAAAAAGGCCAAATGACGTGCGTTCGTTCTGGGCTTGGCCCACCGGGTGGCTTCTAACCTAGAATCTCCTAGGGGTTCAGTATCTTCCCTTCCATTCCTCACCCACTCAGATTCAACACCCTCCCTTAAGCTCCCTCTCTTATCTCACACACTCTCCAGAGACCCAAGTTTCTTTCTCTCTGACCAGGAAAACCCTAAAGCTGGGAGGCACGCTGCCGCCACCTCGGCTGGAACCGGCCACCGCCACCTCTGCCAAGACCACGACTTGGCCTCGTCGGTGACAATCTGAGCCACCGGAACCACCGTCGCCTCAACCCAGACACGCATCCCATACGCGCCCTTTTCCACGTTTTCTATTTTTTTTTTTCAATTTTATTTTATTTTTTAATTATTTTCAGTTTTAATTTTATTTTTCAATTTTTTAATTATTTTGATTAATTAACTCTATTAAAACAAATTGAAGATAAGAAAAATAGAAATTGAATTAAAAGCAAAAATCTAAATACATAAAAATAGAATAAAACAAAAGATAAAAAATGAAATAAAATGAAAATAATAGAAAACCAATAAAAACACATTTTTTTACAACCCGGACAAAATTGAGTGTTGACAGCTGCCCCTCTTTACTTAGATATTACTAAATAATATGAAAATTTAATCTTTTCGTATTATTTAAGTAAAGCTAAGTAAAGATAAAGACACTAATTTTGTCCGGGTTTCAATCATGAAAGAAAACGAACAAAATAATTCAAGTCACGATGCCCAAACAACCAATGTCAAGTAGAGTACCAGTAACAACAAAACTAAAACCTGGATTTGACCATTGCCTCACAGAGGGCCAAACTCGTAGAACATAAATTTAAATCCAACCATTGCCATGCAGAGGGTCGATAACAAAAAATTAAAACCTGGATTTGACCATTGCCTCGCAAAGGGCCAAACTCACAGAACAGAAATTTAAATCCGACCATTGCCATGCAGAGGGCCGATAACAGAAAACTAAAACCTGGATTTGATCATTGCCTCGCAGAGGGCCAAACTTACAGAACAGAAATTTAAATCCGACCATTGCCATGCAGAGGGTCAACAATACAAAGCAACGAGTTGAAATTGACCATTGCCGAGCAGATGGCTAGTAATACAACAACGAGATGGGATTAGACCATTGCTTAGCAGAGGGCCATAAAACGAAAACTGAATTCGACCATTGCGAAGCAGAGGGTCGGTATCGCAGAAGAAAACTTGGATTTGAAACTTTCTGAAACGTTGGTAAACACTTAGCAAAACATCGAATAAACTTAAAAGCAAATGTTGTATTAACCTTTTCACAACTTCTCTTGTGCCTAAAGGATTTTTCAAACAAAATACCTTGCTTATTATGAAATGTATGATGTAATGTCATGAGGGTGCATGAATGAATAAACACATGAAACCTTTGCTTTTTTTTTTTTTTTTAAGGTATTCCGGTTTAAGTGGGAGCTTGTGTTGCACAATATCGGTATCCAAACCTGGCATGTCATTGTAAGACCAAGCGAACACATCCTTAAACTCCTTCAATAGGGCTTGCAACCCTTCCCTCACTTCCTTTTTCATGCCAGTATCGATTTTTACTTCCTTTATCCTTCTTCCTCTCCCAAGTTGAGTACTTCAACCTCCTCCATATGGGGTTTTATCTCTTTAGACTCTTGTTCCACTAATCTCAAGAACTCTGGAGAGGGTTCCGGATTATCTTCATAATCATCTTCCGTATTATCGATAGGGTGTTCAAAATTAGGAATATCGACATTGTTATTTTCAAAACTTTCATTGTCACATCTGCATTATTTAAATTTATGAAAAAATAGGAATAAATAAAAAAGGAAAAAAGATGACTAATGCGAAATGATGATAAAAACAAACACGATTCGATTATCACGCTGAGCACAAAACTAAACGTCAACCCGTAAGTCATGAATCCTAAAGCCCCGGGTGAAGCTATAGGATTAATTAAAACTATTACATTTTATTCAAATTAAGCATCACGGGTAAACTCAGAGTTCCAATTGTTGAGTGGTGCATCTGGGGAGCCGGTCCGCACGAAACTTGAGCATTCAAAGCTATCTTCATCCTCCACGGCTGTTATATGGCCCGCGTTGATCCAACCAGCACTACGAAATTTCTCCTTGATGTCACGAATACGAATCTTTTCCACCCTGGGCTCACGCCTTTCTACACGAGCTAGACCGCGCTCTCTCCTTTCTTCCATCAGCCTTCTCGTTTTGTAAGGAAAGGGAGACAGCGCCCGGATGATGACAGACGACTTTTCTTCAGCCTCTGGCGCAGGGGTGGTTCTAGTGAAATAGATCACCAACGGCTCAGGCAGAGTTACGTCGGATTCTCCACCAATCTGTGTAAACACTTCCCCCTCCTTATCCTTGTAGCATACTTGCATCAAACCCCGATCCAGCAGGTCTTGCAGAACATACTCAAATTCACCACATTCCTCAATAGAGTGCCCATCATCCGGATGAAGCGCGCATGTTACATCCTCGTCATAATCACCTTTTAAAAGGCCCACCTTTATCAGCGCCTTGAAGATAAACTTTCTGGAACTTCGGATTCCACCCGCGTCCCTTATCAACTCATATTTTTCATCCTCGATGGCATTCGTCGAGGCACTCCCATGCCCAGAAAGCGGGTTAGTCTCAATGCTGGGTTTATCTTCTTGAAACTTTAACCACCCAGAGTCGATTAGAGCCTGTACTTTGTGTTTAAAAGCCAGACACCTCTCAGTTGAGTGACCAACACCTCCCCCATGGTAACTACATTTGGCCTCTGCATCATAACCCCTGGGATACGGAGGTTGCATGGGCTTCATTGGACAAATAGCAACCAAACCCCTTTGGACGAGTTGGGGTAACAATTCTGTGTAAGTTGTAGGGATAGGGGTGAAATTAACAAATTGGTTCCTTCTTGGGTAAGTATTTTGGCCCGCATTCTGATTTGGACCTGCAATTGCCCCAGCCCTCCAAGTATCAGTTGGGGGCAATGGCGGTTGATAATACCCTTGTTGTTGTTGAGGCCTGGCTTGATGAGCAAACGCCGCATTAGCTGCAAGAGGGGGTTGCCCCAAGTATGGTCGGAAGCTATGAGCGGGAGCTTGACCTCTCCATACAGGCATTGCCGATGCCGCATGCACATCCCCTTCCTCCTTCTTTCCCGCATTGAAATTGGTTTTTTTGTAATTTGCAGTTGCGGGCGAACTGTATGCAATTTTCCCACTTTTAACCCCAATTTCTATCCTTTCGCCTATTATAATGATATCAGCGAAATTGGCAGACACGTTACCGACCATGTGCTCGTAAAATGGCGGCTGAAGAGTGTTCACAAACATTGCCACCATTTCTCTATCATACAAAGGTGGTTCGACTTGTGCAGCTAACTCTCTCCACAGTTGGGCATATTCCTTGAAAGTTTCGTTGTCCTTCTTTGACATATTTTGCAGTTGTAAACGATCTGGTGCAACATGGGTATTGTATATGTATTGTTTCACAAAAGCATCAGCCAAGTCCGCCCAACAACGAATTCGAGTCGGCTCCAAATGAGTATACCAGTTTAATGCCACTCCAGCCAAACTATCTTGAAAAACATGGATGAGCAGCTGCTCGTCATAAGCATATGCAGCCATCTTTCTGCAAAACATGGTTAGATGGCTCTTTGGGCATGTATTTCCCTTATACTTCTCAAAATCTGGCGCTTTGAACTTATGTGGTATTCTGACGCCAGGAACCAAGCTCAATCTGGCAACATCTCCGAATCCATAACTTTCATACCCCTCAACAGCCCTCAATCTTGCCTCTAGGCTCTCAAGTTTATCCTTTGCTCCATCGACATTACTAATTACCCCCTGAAACGAGGTATGTGGTGCAGCCCCTGTAGAAAAGCCCTCTCCGGTAATCACAGGTGGCACCGAAGTTACTCGTATTCCATCCGACATGTTTGCATGCATTCCTTCATTTACCATAGGTGCGGACATTACAACAGGTCCCTGAGTACTGATTGGCGGTATGTTGACAGTGGTAGGGAAAGAGAATGAAGCCTGCTCCCCTTCTGCGTATTCTCCCACAGGTGGGGTGTAACCTGGAGGTAATCCATACATTGGGAACGGAACAGATTGGCTCCCAGAACTGAACAACGGAGGGTAATATTGAGCACTTCCCTCAACTTGTGCAGGCGTCGTCCCTCCCGTAGTCTTTAGGGCTTCGAGAGCCGCCAAAATCTGGGCCATTTGATCCTTCAACTGGCTGACATCAGCCTTAATAGATTCGTGTGACTGCTCCCAATTCTCCATGACCTTCGAGTTAGCTCTGGTCCTGTACGGATGTCGTGGAAAACTTGCCGTTGTTCTCTCACTTGTACTGATGATTATTTTTATTAAATTAAATTAGATAAGGATGAAAAATGCAAAACAAAAGAAAACATGATGCATGCTAGTGATAAGTGGAAATCACAGGATAACGATGACAATACTGATGGAAAATTAACACAAGCCGATACCAAACAAACATCCCCTATCTTTTATTTAAAGAAAATTTGATCCATTACATCGTCTAAGGAACAAAACACAATTATGATGTACATCAATCCCGCGCCCGGGCAATGAAAGATTTCATCTCTCCCACCAACCATTTACAATGATTAATAAACAATTCTATTTCCGCTGATGAATTACGAAAATGAGTACTAGCTTCAGCATTCGACACCATCCTGGGGATGTCTTCAATTGCCCCATTTGCCAAAGCAGCCAAAAAAGATTTGCCCAAGTTTATTAGCCCGGTCAAATTTCCAACATGGGTCCTTAGACTATACTTCTTTCTTAAATCGGAAGAGTCGGTGTGCCGTGTAGCATCGGATCTTGTGTTAACATCCATCTCGTATGAAGTCAAGTAAGTACCTGTGATTTCCCTTAAAATTAACATGTTACTAAATGATGTATGAATATGATGCATGATAATAAAACAACATGACGAAACAAAGCACATGCATGGTATGAAATGTAATATCATTATAAAAAAACGAATAGCGTGAGGATTACAGAAGTACATATTCCTCCCATCGTGCCCTAACAAAGGTTCACTGCTTTGAGTTCAAGGTCAAGTATATGCAATCTCACAAGGATGGTTCCCTTAACCTAAAGGTCAAAGGTTACTAGAGCTATGGCCCCCTTCATAGCATTTCCGCAACAGTCGAGTAATCAACTAGGTGTGGAAACACATATGAAGAGAACAGACTCTAGCTGGAGTTCTCACGATAGCCAAACAGGAAGTACATCCCAGAGTGACACCGCTACACAACTCCTCTAATTCCAAGCTACGCTCAGACCCGGGTATAGGGCCCCACTCATGATATGCCGAAAGTGTGTGTGTGAAGGGAGAAAATTATGCACACCCAAACCCTCACCTGCAAAACAACCAGAAAAATTCCCAGGCAGATATAAACATATTGTCTACCCTAGGGTTCAATATTCCACAGTTATTGCAGTTATTCCGAATATCAAGCATAGATAGAGAAAAGGGAAAGAAAAACACATAAGCAAAACCACATCGAATTCGCGCATCTAATTAAATGGCTCGACTCTCTAAACGTCCCGAGTGGAGTCGCCATCTGTCGCAACCGGAATCGCGACGGGACGACGATCCAAAAAAGAAAACGAGTTTAAGAAGAGATTTGGAGTCGCCACCATAGTTTATTATGGAAAACTACGGAAAAACCTCAAAACGATAAAGCACGGTCCACGAAAACCAAAGATTGGGTTCGGGAGTCGGTTACACGTGGGGAAGGTGTTAGCACCCCACAACGCCTGCCCTAAGGCAGTACCTTTAACTAAATGCACGAATATGATGTGGTTTTCAAAATGTTTAATTATCCCCTAAAATAAAATTCTAAATAAACAAAACATATTTTTTAATTTTTTGGGCCCGACAAGGATTGACCTTGCTCCTACGTATTCTCATTCAAAATGAGAAATCAGGGTTACGTAGTTCTAGTTAAGAGATTGTTTGTTGTTTGAAAAAGCAGATGTTTTTAATTTTTGGAGATTTTATGTTTTTTTATATTTTTGAGAAAAAGAAGGTAATGAGTACTAGGCCAACGCGAACGGTCGCACGAGTACTCATGCCTTTAAAACGATATTTTAATATGTTTAATTATTATTTTTTTAAAAAAGAGAAATAACGATATTAAGCACTAGGACGATGCAGACGATCACACGAGCACTCATACCGTTATTTACTTATTTAGGAAAACTTGAGAGTATTGAGTGCTAGGCTGATGCGGACGATCGCACGAGCACTCATACCCTCGTTTAATATTACGTAACTAAGAGAGAAAAGTATTGAACACTAGGACGATGCGAACGATCACACGAGTGTTCAACCTTTAAACGTATTTTTTGAAACTTTATTTAAGAAAAGAAGAAAAAAAGGTTTTTAGCACAAGGACGACGCGAGCGGTCACACGTGCGCTTAAACCTTTAAATATTTTTGTAATAATTTTTTATAAGAAAGAAGAAGAGGTTTTTAGCACAAGGACGACGCGAGCGGTCACATGTGCGCTTAAACCTTTAAATATTTTTGTAATAATTTTTTATAAGAAAGAAGAAGAGGTTTTTAGCACAAGGACAACGCGAGCGGTCACACGTGCGCTTAAACCTTTAAATAATTTTGTAATAATTTTCTATTTTATATGTGTATATAAGTAAAATTATTATATATATATATTTTTTGAAATAAGTGGATATTTAAAAGAAATAAATAAAATAAAGTAATAAAATAAAAAAATGAAATGAAATAAGATAAATAAAAAGGAAAATGAATAATTAAATAATAATAAAAATGGGGGTACCAAAATAAAAATAAAATAATGTCGAACGGTCAGTCGAAAAGCTTGGATAACGAACGGTCCGTGGTAAGGCCGAACGTACGTTGGGAAAAGATTCAGAGTCACGAGCGCTCGTTGGGGAGAGTTGACGAACGTACGTTGAGAAAATTAGACTGAATGACGAGCGTTCGTTGGGTGATACGACGAACGTACGTTGAGTACAGGAAGGTAGATGACGAGCGTTCATTGGATGATGTGACGAACGGACGCTGAGAAGAGGAGGCTAGTCTACGAGCGCTCGTTGGGGACCAGCGTTCGTTGGGTAGATGAGATGGGATGACGAACGCTCGTTATTGAAGAGCGTTCGTTGGGAAGATGTGGGAAGTGGAGGCCGAATGACGAGCGCTCGTTTGGGACGAGCGTTCGTGGGGAAAATGAAGTTGGATGGCGAACGCTCGTTATGGACGAGCGTTCGTTGGGATGATGAGACGGGATGACGAACGCTCGTTATGGACGAGCGTTCGTTGGAAGATGTGGGAAGTGGAGACCGAATGACGAGTGCTCGTTTGGGACGAGCGTTTGTTGGGAAGATGAGGCTTGATGACGAACGCTCGTTACTGACGAGCGTTCGTTGGGAAGATGTGGGAAGTAGAGACCGAATGACGAGCGTTCGTTTGGGACGAGCGTTCGTTGGAAAGATGAGGCTGGTTGACAAACGCTCGTTATGGACGAGCGTTCGTTGGGAAGATGTGGGAAGTGGAGACCGAATGACGAGCGCTCGTTTGGGACGAGCGTTCGTTTTGAAGATGAGGCTGAATGACGAACGTTCGAAAAAGGCCAAATGACGTGCGTTCGTTCTGGGCTTGGCCCACCGGGTGGCTTCTAACCTAGAATCTCCTAGGGGTTCAGTATCTTCCCTTCCATTCCTCACCCACTCAGATTCAACACCCTCCCGTAAGCTCCTTCTCTTATCTCACACACTCTCCAGAGACCCAAGTTTCTTTCTCTCGGACCAGGAAAACCGTAAAGCTGGGAGGCACGCTGCCGCCACCTCGGCTGGAACCGGCCACCGCCACCTCTGCCAAGACCACGACTTGGCCTCGTCGGTGACAATCTGAGCCACCGGAAGCACCGTCGCCTCAACCCAGACACGCATCCCATACGCGCCCTTTTCCACGTTTTCTATTTTTTATTTTTCAATTTTATTTTATTTTTTAATTATTTTCAGTTTTAATTTTATTTTTCAATTTTTTAATTATTTTGATTAATTAACTCTACTAAAACAAATTGAAGATAAGAAAAATAGAAATTGAATTAAAAGCAAAAATCTAAATACATAAAAATAGAATAAAACAAAAGATAAAAAATGAAATAAAATGAAAATAATAGAAAACCAATAAAAACACATTTTTTTACAACCCGAGTGTTGACAAATATTATTAAAAATTATAAAGAAATACTTATTTATAGTTTTAAAGTAAAACTATTAAATAAAAGGACGAGCGGTTATGGACGAGCGTTCGCTTCGTTGGACGAGCGTCCTCTTCTGCCTGACTGGGCGTTCGCTTCGCTGGACGAGCGTCCTCTTCTGCCTGACTGGGCGTTCGCTTCGCTGGACGAGCGTCCACTGTACGTACTTGCGTCCACAGGGCGAGCGTTATCAAACGCTCGTCCACAAATCACATACACAGTCAGAAAAACGTTAGATTTATAACGGCGTTAAGTGGGTAGGATTCAATTGATACAAATTTCAAAACATAGGTATCAAATGCCTACATTTTTAAAACCGGGTACTAAACAGCAAATTACCTCCGAACATGGGGACTAAGTAGGTAATTAAGCCTAAATAAAATTATACTTGTACAATAATTCACGCCGCCGTGCACATCATTTATTGTCAGACCTCGGAAAACGAACCCAAAACCCCTGCTCAGACTCATTAAAAACACACCCAAACTCTGATGCGCTAATGCCAGGTGTCAAGAATGGAATTTTCGAAAGTCAGTTAGTGGATGGCAGGTGTCGACAGGAGAGTGTACGACCGTTTGGACGTGGGGTAAACAAAAATGATTTTTCTGAAAACCCTGCTTACTCTCCTTTGCATGCACCCTCTTTCCAAAATCTGATCTTTCATTTTCCTCCTCCTTCTCTCTAGAAATTTCCCCTTCTCTCTACTGTAACTCACCTTTCTCTACTCCGATCACCGTTCAGGCACCGTGGAAGCATTTCCGGCGTCCCAAGCTTCATCTTGAACCGATTGAGTTTCAAGTTTGAGCTGGTAAGTCTTCTCCCCTTAGTCGTTCGTTCTTTTGTTACATGCAAAGCCAAGTTCTGGTTGCATGCAGGGGTGTAGTCTAAGTTATTCTTGATTTTTATGTGGTTCGATTTAGTTGGAAGAGTTAAGTGATCATTGAGGGTAGAAAGCTGTAGTCGGGCGAACCAAAATCCTACGTTTAGGACGTTCACTCACAGATCCAAGTAAGGGAAGCTTATTTAATTTAATTTGATTTGTTTGCTGTTGAACTGTCTGAACGTCCGTTTAGTTGACTGAATGATTTTGATGCATGATGGTGATATGATTGTATGGAATGAAATATGAATGAATTAGAGTAAGTACGTAGGCTCTAAGCCGGATCCAAATGAATGTAGACACATCAAGACGTTAAAGAATCATATTTAGAATAATTCAATTATAGAAACCTAATGTCCGTCAATGACCGAACACGGTAAAAGGATTTACTGAATTTGGACGAACGCTATTTCATCAAGTTTGATAAATTAGAAACGATTACGAGCGTTCGGTATAAGACCGAGCGACACTCATTACGAGAGCTTGGGTTGAGACCCATTACTGATTTAAACTCATAATAGAAATATTGATAGTAATAAATATAATACGAGGTGATGAAGATAGGGTTAAGAATGACTAAGTATCCAACTATATGTTTACAAGATGCTCAATTCCTCACATAACACTCAGGGGCATCTACGCTTGGCCGAACGCTCAAACATAGCATTATTATAGAGGGCGTTCGTCCTCAACTAGAATTCTTTCCAAATGAAAGAATCCCATTTCAACTATGTTCAACAGGAAAACCGAACGGTAAATGACCATTCAGTGACGAACGTACTTTATCATAGTGAAATCTCATATACAGAATCTTTTACATTTCAACTCATTTTTCTTAACTTATAACTTCATAACTTCAGAACTTTATAAAAATTCCTATCATAATCAATTTTCATATCTCATACAGCACATATCATATAAGTTTAATATATTTCATACATTATAACCTAATTCAGTAAATCCTTTTACCGTGTTCGGTCATTGACGGACATTAGGTTTCTATAATTGAATTATTCTAAATATGATTCTTTAACGTCTTGATGTGTCTACATTCATTTGGATCCGGCTTAGAGCCTACGTACTTACTCTATTCCTTGAGTGTGGGTCTGAACTCACGAGAGTCAGTTCATTCAACTGATTCACGTGGTAAATAATGTTCGTCATATAGGGTATATTATTGTAATCGGTCTTATTCTATTCTGAAACTGGAGATCTCTATGTCTCGTTCCTACGTTCGTCCTCATTATGAAGAGGGCTGAACGTTCGGTATTTTATGTCCTTGGAATGGATGATGGAAATGATATTAAAGTGAAAGGGTGTACAAAGGGTTTACAAAAGGGTGTAAAAAAGGTGTACAAATGGTGTAAAAAATGTGTAGAAAGGGTGTAGAAATGTTGTAGAAAGGGTTTAGAAAGATTGTATAAAGGGCGTAGAAAGGGTGTAGAAATGATGTAAAAATTGTGCATAAAGGGTGTAAAGAAGGTGTAGAAAGGGTGTGTAAATGATATAGAAATGATTTAGAAAGAGTGTAGAAAGGTTGTACAAAGGGTGTAGAAAATTGTAGAAAAGATGTAGAAAAGTATAGAAAGGATGTAGAAAGGGTGTAGAAAAATGTAGGAAAGTTGTACACTATTTCTACACCCTTTCTACATCTTTTTACACATTTTCTACACTTTTTCTACAACTTTCTTCACCCTTTCTATAACCTTTCTACAGTCTTTCTACACCCTTTCTATACTCTTTCTGCACTCTTTCTACAACCTTTCTAAACCCTTTCTACACTCTTTCTAAACCATTTATACACCATTTCTACATCCTTTCTACATTCTTTCTACACACTTTCTACACCCTTTGTAAATCCTTTATACACCCTTTGTACACCATTCTACACTTTTCTACACCCTTTGTAAACCCTTTATACACATTTTCTACATCTTTCTAGAAAAAATGTGGATACACTATTTCTACACCCTTTCTAAGTCCAGGTTAGGGGTTCAGGTGGTCAGGAGGATTGGAGGGTCTAGGGGGTCCGAGGTCTAGGGTTAGCGGTCTGGGGTCGGATGATCTGAGGGGCAAATTGAAGAGTATTATTATAGTGTGGGTCACATTTTTTTAACGAAGTGGTACCATAGCTTTATGCTTTGAGTACCGAGAAAAAAAAGGAAGGGGAGAGAGTCAAACAACGTGATGGAAACAGTGAGTGCTTAAGTGTTTTGTGAGAGAGATGACAAAGGTTGTCAATGGTATAAGTGTGCCACAACTCATAAAACCAATTATGATAATTGGTGCCTACAAATAAAGGCATTATGGAGATCCCAAAACATTTGGGATATGATGGAAGATGGGTACGTTGAACCCGATGGTGATGAACATCAGACGGTGGCACAGATGACTGTGTTGAAGAAATCACATGCAAGAGATGGGTAAGCATTGTATTTTCTCTACAATGCAGTAGATGAGTCGGGATTCAAAAAAATAGTGAATGTCGTATCAACAAAGGAAGCCTAGGAGACATCAGAGGTTGCGTATAAAGGTGACAATCACATATGACAAGTCTGAATACAAGCTCTCAAAGGAGAGTTTGAACAATTGAGGATGGGACCCAAAGAGCATGTAACCGAGTACATAACTCGGATGAAGAAGGCGGTCAACCAACCCGGCAGGAATGGAGAACAAATGCCACATAACCGGGTTGTGGGAAAAATCTTGCGATCACTCACAGAATATTTCGAAAGTATCGTGTGTGCCATTGAAGAATCAAAGGACTTGTCAGTTCTCATAGTAGATGAACTTGTTGGGTCATTAAAAGCCCACGAACAAAGGAGAAGAAGTTGGGATGATCGAGTTAAACCTCTCGACCAAGAACTACATGTACAGTTTGACTCGAATGAAACTTGAAATACTAAGAGCTGAGGTCCTAGAGGCAGAGGACGAGAAGGTTGAGGATGAGGTGGACGTGACCGAGGTAATTTTTAGGATGACAGTGAAGAACAAATCGATCATCAGAATTAGCGTGACCGAGGACAAGAGAAAGGCCGAGGAGATCAGTCAAGAGTTGAGTGTTTTAAGTGTGGCAAGCATGACTACTATGTGAACAAGTGCAAATCGAGGAAGTGCTACAATTGTGTAAAGGCTGACCACATTGCAAAGTACTGCAAGGTTAAGACAAAGGGGGAGACAAATCTCCTTACTAAAGATGCGAAAGAAGAGTGTGGAATCTTGTTGATGGCAAAGAGCTCAGATGTATGAAGTATGTACATGGATAGCTTGGTTCCAACAATGGATGAAGTGATCTCGGTAAATGATGAGACAAATGTGAAGAAGGAAAACCTAGAGAAGAAACTCAAACAAAAAGATGAAGAGATTCAACAGATAGGAAAGCTTCTTGATGAAGCTAATGAGATTATGAATAAATAGAGGGCTGAACTTGAGAAACTAAAGAAGGTGGTTGTTGACAAGGAGGAGGAAGCATCTAGTGTTCTTCCACATGACGAAAACGTGAAAGATGAAGATGGTGAGAAGAACCAGGGTATGATAAGCTCAGATACTAAGATAGCAAAAAATATGATGAACAAAATTTCAAACAAAATGGAAAAGTCGATCAAGATTGTTGAAAAATCGTCTAAAATTCGAAACGAGTTGGTCTACAGAACTTCCATTTAAAATGTTTTGAACTAAAATCTAGTTTCACACTACTTCAATTTTAAAATTGCTTTAAACTAAAATCATAGCCTCTCAACAAAATTTTTTTTTAGTGAAGTCATGTCATTGACATACTTTATCCACTTTCGTAATTTATAAAAATCTGTCCATTTTTGTAATTTAAAAAAAGAATTACACCAAAATGGTTCTTTTGCCTTGGTTATATTTTACGTAAAATTATTAACAATTTAATGATTGTGTGTGCGTGTTTGTGGTCGGCGTGTGTTTTTTTTTTTGCATGCACTGATGGGACTTGAACAGTGGGTTATAGGCTCCAATTAGGGTTGTTAAAAAAATTACGCTTAACCAAATTAATATACTGAACAGAATTTCAATTGTATAAAACAAACATAGTTTTTTTAAAATAATTACCCTGTATTATTGTATTAATTTAAATTTTTAAAAATTGAATTCTAAAATATAAGTACTTGAAGTGAATTATAACTGAGATTGTGGTTTAGTTTAGTTTTATGATAACATCTCTACTTGCGACAGTCACATCAAAAGCAAGAGAAATAAATATGAAAATAAGAGGGGTTTGACAGACTTGGTAATTAAGTTGGATAGTGAGAAAAAATGAAAATGTAGAGAAATGACATTGCATACCACACAAAGCTTCCAACTACCGATATGGGTGGAATTTGTTCTTATTTTATTCAATTCCTTGTAGCTAGCAAGACCAAGTGAAGAAAGTCAATTACTCTTCTTTACCATTCTTGTTTTCCCCAGCTTTCAGAAACCGTGAAAACCAATACGCAGATGATTTAGGGTGTCTGCTGAGTCCATTTTTATAGTCTACATATACCAATCCAAAGCGTTTGGTATAACCTTGAGCCCATTCAAAGTTGTCCAGTAAAGACCATGCAAAGTAGCCCCTCACATCTACTCCATCCCTGTGCATTCAAATCATACACAAAACTTAAGTTTCTTAAGAGTCAACTCAAAATCTCAGTCAGACTACAAGGTCAAGTTTGGTTGTTGTGCTGATTTCAGAAAAATATAGCATATAAGTATGCTGATATAAAAAAAAATACAAATTTAAAAAGAATCACTAAAATGTATAAATGATAACAAAAGCACAAACACACACCATTTTAATCTCACAAAAAACAGATGGAAAATAATCAATATCTCATACTAGAATATCACACTTCATACTTTCAATCTCATAATTAAATCTTATTCATCAAGAGAAAGAGGAGTCAGTTAAGAATGGCAATCCCTTCAAACGGATCACCTTCATTTCTACCAATACCTCAGTTCTCTCTTTCATCAGATGAGACGGAGATTTATATCCATCAAACTTAGATCAACTTAGTGGGAGTGTATAGGTCTCGTACGTTGCCAAGTAGCACTCAAATTAAGTATCTGTTTTTTTAAACTGGCTACTTTTGGTTTGGATCATTTAAGTACCCAATTGTATTCAATACTGCTACGTACCTATTTGGTGATGAAATTAAATGTACCTTTTTTTTTTCAAATTCAATTTCATTGTTTTTTGAAAAAACTGTATGGGAAAGATCCTGTTTAGGGTTCTTTCTATTCTCAAGTATACCTTATTGTATGAAAATCGTGGTAATAAAGGAAAGGGTGAAGGATATACAAGAAAAGTACATACAATTTCAATAAGTACTTTTGTGTGCTAACCTTTTTATCAATCATTAACTTCTCAAAGATATACGAACAAGACAAGAATAAAAACTTAAATGCAAGAAAAGCGAACATGGCATAACAATATGAAGTAAAATGTGGTCATTAGGCATCAATCACGACATAAGATGCGTCTAGCTACGAGATTTGTCGTTAGTTGGTGAAATAAAAAGGTTTAATTGAAGCAGATGGCTTGTATGTAGAAAGTGGCAAACTCACTTTATAGCCTGAGCAACTGATGCAAGATATCCCTTGAAATAGCGAACTCTAAGTTTGTCATCTAGCATCTCATGTAGCGGCGAGTCATCACTATCTTCGTCATCCATACCTGCCAAAGAGAATTCCGGCCTCAGATAGAAGAGAACGGTTTTATAATGTACTCGTACACATTAATATTTTTATGTATCAAACAATTCTGAATTGCCGCTATATAGTCAAAGATTCTTTCTTGGCATTTTTTTCATTAGTTGTTTATATATCTGTTTTCTTGCCAAACTTATAGGAAGGATAAGTATAGTTACGTACCGTTCTCTGTCACAAATATGGGAGTAGCATATTTTTGTGATACGTAATTGAGAACCTTCCGAAGACCCCAGGGAACAACATAAAGCCACTCTGATGCTGCCTGTTACACAATAAAAAGAAATATTTTCTTTTGCTAAATACAGGCTAATAGTATTTGATGATAGTTAAGCCCACCAACAATGTGATTGATTGTTCACAAATTTTAGACACCTAATTCTTATTAGTTGGAGAAAGAGTGTGAGCCTAATCTTACAACAAGCACATTGAATGAGGGAGAATACACACCTTCTCACCTATGGTCTCGCCACCTTCCCATTCCACTAATGACAGGAAGCACACGTGTCAAGGAGAATTCATTCTGGAAGATATTTTAGAAAATGAGAAAATTTTCCAATTATTACCAGTCCTTTTTGTCTCCTGCACCTTGTAGTAGTAGTTTCCTCCAGCGCTTTCTGTCACGTGAGAAATAAACCTTGACGTATAGTGATTTAGACCAATAAAGTCCAATTTATTCAAGAGAAGTTTCTTGTCCTCCTCAGAGAACTTGGGAAGTTGGTCTCCAAGTCGTTCACGCATAGACTCAGGATAGTCTCCGAAATACAGTGGATGCAAGTACCTGGGTTCAAATCATATTTTAGCAAAAGCATGCATCTCATACCAAGGCTAGATATGACTTCACCAGAAAACCTATGCAAGCCTCATATCCTACTTTCTGTTGTTCTCTTCAGTTTTCATTTTTCTTATTGCTAATATTGTGTGCAAACGATCATCCATAGTATTTTGGGAATGAAGGTGAGATTATATATGTGGGTACAAGTGGGATAGACAGGGTTACAACAAGACAAGAAACGACTTCGGTTCATCAGGAACCGAGGTATAATCCTACCATTTTATGCCTCGGTCCTTAACCGAGTCATAAAGTCAACCACTTTTTGCCTCGCCTGAATATGCCTCGGTTCAGGAACTAGTGTCGTTTCCCCTAGCTACACTAGTGTAAACCCTTAACTCTCAACCTTAAACCTTTAAGTGAACCATAAACCTTGAACCTAAACCCTAAAACTTAAACCCTACACTCTAAACCATAAACCATTCATCCTACACCCAACACACTACACCCTAAACTCTAACCCATAAACCCTATAGCAGCAAAAGCTTTCTGTAGAAAACGATCGTCTTCCACTATGAATGATTGATTACAAGTAAACAGCTGTACACAGGCCAGGAAACTGAAAAAAAAGGAAAAAAATACCACAAACAAAAAAACTCAATATCCAAAAAAACAATTTGCTAACTATAATTTTCTCAATTGACTTGCGTCTTCCTTTCATATTCTTGATAACCAAAATTGGACTCTTGGATACTAGTATATAGAACTGGATCAAAAATTGAAGATATTCGGTCCATGAAAATAGGATAAATAGTTTTAGTCCTCTAAATGCTTTTTTTAAAAAAAGTTCTAGACCGTCAAATGTAGAAAAATATGGTTTTAGTCCCTAAAAACTAAATTTGAGGGATTAAAATAATTTTTTTAAAACTCTTTAATACTTCAAATTTATTGTTAAGGAACTAAAATCACTTTCTTTTTTGAAATTTAAGGGACTAAACTGAAATTTTTTAATTTGAGAGATAAAAATAGAATTCAACCTGTATTTAAGGAACTAAAATGTAATTAAACCACATAATAATATGAAACAAATGCACAAGGAACTACCAGCCAATCTGAAAATCCAGGCGCCTTGCTGCAGCAGATTTATCTTCAATCTTATCAGAATTAGCTTCTGCCCATTCACAATCTACCACGATGCCCACTTGTCCCCCTTGTTTTTCCTAGATCATCAAGAACTAGAAAGAATAAAATTTTACCTTCCAAACATTTTTTTAGTGTGGTCAGAGCATTAAATTATTGATGAACAAAATTCACGGATAATTTGGATATATGGATCGATCAACTGCACTGGTCTCCACCAAAATCCACCTTTTCACTCCAACACTTTTTTGTATGCTTTCTACTAATACTTTATTAGATCAGATCATATGCACATAATTTAAATACATAAAATCAAGTTAGAAAAATAGAAAAATAGGCAAGTAAATGAAAATCAACAAAATACACAGGGGAGGGAGGAGTGAGGAAAGCATCATATTAAAATAAATAGTGCACAAAATAAAAGTAATCCAACTTGTAAATACAATTTTCGTGTAGAAATAAATGAGTACCGCTGTGTACCTTGTACTTGTTTCGGTATATGGAAACAGCTGCTGCATGGGCTAAAATTTGATGGTGTGCTGCCAAATATGGCTCTATACGAGCATTCTCACGTCTTCCTGGAGCAAAAATTGCAGTATCATATCCATTGACCGCAGTTTGAAGTGGCTCATTAACAGTCATCCAGTTCTTCACTCTATCACCAAAACTAGCAAAGCAAGTGTCTGCATAAACAGCAAAATACTCTCTGGCAAGTGCCACATCAGAACCACACCATTCAATAATAGAATATTGAAAATCAATCCTTAAGATGACAAAAGCTGGGCTTTATGAGAGCATAATGGGTCAAAAACAGCATTAGGTATTCAAGGCCACTAGAATAAATATACAACATCGAATGTAAATTAGTTGACTCAAACCAGGTTCTCGAAGTTCAGGCTTGTGTAAAAATTAAGTGTCCATGAGCCTATTTACTTAGCAAGACATTCAGCAATCCGTAAATCATTCTTGATGATTGATTTTAACTCAGATCGAAGATGTCTCAATTTAGCATTCACGGGAGAGGAAGAACTTATAAATACCCTGCCAACTTTGCCAAGAATGAAAGCAGTAGACCACTTAAGGTGGCACTGTGTTAGGATATGGGGTGGCAGGGTATAATGGGTAATGGGTTTACAGTGTTGATTCTTGTTTGTGTGTGTGATTGGGTTGTCTTAGTTAGGTTTCTAACTCAGAAACCTAACACACTGTTTCAGAAATTGTTGAGAACAGACATTCGAAGAGCAAGGAGTCATGTTGCTCCCATGCCGAATATACTGGATTAACAGTATCAAAGTCATGATCATGCTCGGAGAAAGACTGGAATGGAGGGAATGACAATAAATTTAAGGAGCTCTTAGCCTGTGATCACCCTCTACTTGCTGCTTCCATGAAACAATCTTTAGGATCTCATTTGTGTGAGAAAAAAGGAAGTAGATATAGAATAGTCCAGAGTCAGGGAAAACATGTTTCAAGATCAAAGAGAAGTTCTTGAAACCATTGTTATATGCACAGATATCAGGATCATATCTTTAGAATTACTGATATCAGGGTCATATCAAGATCATGTGTATATTATTAGTGGGGTTTCTAGGATTATATTTTTAATATTAAAAAGTATCAAGTCTCCTCTATTTATTGTATTCGTTTCTTTTTCTCTAAAAAAAATGACCTATGCTATCACGTATCAACATGTTTTTTAGCTCAATTTCTCGTTTTATTATCCTTTGACATAGTACCTATAGCCTCTTAAAAATTGTGTTGGCTCCTCGAACCCATGTTTTGCAGAGATTTTTTTTTTTTGTGAAAACATTTGTTTCTTCAAAGGTTCGCTAATTATTCCAGCTACTTTTCCAATGACATTTTTACTCAGCAACCACAAGGTTGGGATCATGTCTGTACAAAAAACAACCCTCACACTCACCCTCAAGTGCGTGCTCTCTAAAAACAAATATGAATTCCTTGCCGGTGCATGGGCGACACTTGAGGACTAACCACCCCTACCTAAATGTTCCTCCTCCAAGCGATCATAACTGTGTAGCTTTGGCTCCATCAGATTCTGAAAAATGGCTTCCAGCGAAAGCTCTTCATCTAGAACAGATTCCTACATCTTTTCTAGCCATATCATTAGTATTGAGAAGATGGACAAGTCTAACTATTTCTCTTAGACTTCCGAAATCGGGTCATGGTTCAATGGGTGGAGTCACAAATCCGATTTCAATACATCCCAACAAATGAACAAAAACAATGGACAAAGACTGATACTCCATTGTGCAGTGTTCTCAAGTCTAGTATCCACATGTTACTCACCTATTTTTCGTCCTCATGAGATGTGTACATCAGTTTGGAGAGAGGCATGTACTCTCTATACTAATGACACCAAACCTTTGCACAAAATTTGTCAAGACCTATTGATAGTAGTTACTCCATGATGATTTGATGGCCTTACGTATGCTTAGTTTGGTTGGATTCATGTTGCCTTAAATGATTTTCATTAGTTCCTACCACCTACAAATGTAAAGGAGTTGAGAACCGCATACACTTGTTATGACCTTAGCCTCGTATGGCTTACCTCAAGAGTATATGTTAGGTTTCTAGGTAAGAAACCAAACCAGACAGCCACTCACACACTCTCTACTCACACAGATAAAAAAAGAATGGGTTTCTTGTATTCAACACTGGTAAGATACAATGTACAAGCAATCAATGGGAGCCTAACCTCCCCGTCATAACCAATGGTTTCTGTCAAAGCAACTGTTGTCAAAAGTCGCCTAACAAAAGAATAGAATTCTATTTATACAAGTCACTTCCCGCCCATCCTAACTGCTAAAGCAGTTAGGATATTAACTCTTCTTTATATTCTACACCCCTTATATCCTATCATTACACCCCTACTTGTGATTGGATTTTGTGATCACCAAGGAACCATGAATTCATCCTCTTCTAGACAATACTCCTAAAAATAAACAGGGAGAACATATCTCTTCAACTAGGGACTCTTCTGCATTTGCCTCACAGAGGACTAATTATGGGTGCTTTCAAACAAGTAATTCTAAAAATCATTTAAAATGAGAGCATTTTCACAACAATAGCCATACAATTGAGAAGTGTTGGACATTGCACAAGAAACCTCCTTGTTCGACCAATATTATTGATGCATCTATTAATGAGCCATTGTTGCCTGTGCATTGCCAGCTGATCAACCTTGTATGTCTCCTGCAACATATGAGAACTTTCTCCAATGGTGTGAGAATCACCAAATTGCTAATAACACTGTTTTGGTAGCACACTTATAAATCATCCACTTGTCTCTCTATTGGATTAGCAAAAATAACAAACAAGAAAATGAAAGAACAAGAATGTCTCAAGTAGATGGTCTTCCATTCCTTTCTATCAAACGAAGTCATTGTCTCACTAAACTCTTCAACAGAGCATTTTATAAACATGATTTAGAGCCAATCATCACAATTCTTCACCTTGACTTTAGATCATGGAAGAGATTTGTTCATCATCTCCTTGTTCCTCAATGAAAAACTAATCTACTCCAAATACCGTTTGAACTTCAAGACTATCTTTTTTATTCTAACCTTCCCAGACTCAACAATGTCTCGCACAAAGTGTAGTCTAACGTTTATGTATTAGGTTCTCTTATGGTAGATTTGATGATCAATTAGATGAATAGCACTTTGACTATCATAGTGAATAGTCATACAATACTGCACAATACCTAGTTCTCCATCATCCCCTTCAATCACAATGCCTCCTTTACCCCCTTGGTAAGCAAAATATACTCTGCCTGGGAGTAAACAAGGCCACAACAGATTGCAAGTTGGTCTCCCAACTAATTGTAGTTCCAAATAATGTAGACACATACCCAGAAATAGATTTTATTGTACCAACATAACCTACTTAGTTAGCATCAATAAACCCCTCTATAGTAGTTATGCTATGAGTAGAATGCCTATACACTAGACCAAACAATGTTGTTCCATTTAGATATCTCAGCATTCACTTCAAAGCCTCCCAATGAGCTTGTCATGGTTGTCATGAACCTGCTAACTACACTAATAACATGTGCCTAATTCGGTCTGCTATAGACCACTCATACACAATACTTCCTACTCCATTAGCATATGGAATAATCTTCATCTCCCTCTTTAAAAGAGCTTGGGCAATTGAGAGCTTTGCATAATGTCCTAAAGATATTCTCATAGGTTTAGATTCATGCATCCTAAACCTCTCAACCATCTTCTACAAGATAGACACAATATCCCAATTGTATGATCCCTCTATATGTCCATCCCGTGCTTCGCAAGACCTAGATCCTTCTTTCAAACTTCAAGCTCGATTTTTGTTTGAGCTCCTTCAATTCATTTTTATTACAGTTGGCTATTAGAATATCGTCTATATGTAAGAGAAAGAACAACACAAACCTTTCTTCTGTTATGAGGATGTAGACATAACTATCACAATTGCTCCTTTGGAACCCTCTCTGCCTTGAGAAATCACCACATATCTTGTACCACTTCCTCAGACTCTGTTGCAATCCATACAATGACTTCTTCAAGAGACACATTTTTCCCTTCTCTTCAACAAACCTTTCAGGTTGTTGCATGTAAACAATTTCCTCCAAGATACCATGTAGAAAAGTTGTCTTAACGTCTAAATGTTCCAATACCATATTATACTAGTTAACATACCATGTTATAGAGTTAAAGTTTTCTGTATATAGAGGTTGATGTACTGTTTCAAATTAATCAATTGAATAAAAAATCTTCTTTCTTTCAAATTAACCTTTCTAGTATACTTTTATTAACACAGAGAGCTTCACAAGATACATTGTACAATATATACACTCAATGGTCTCTATATAAAAACCAAGAGCCAAAAGAAAAAAGAAAAAACATTAAAAGGAAAACCATTAAGACAATTACAGAAAGAGGCACTAGACGTTCTAACTAGTTAACACTATTAGATTATCTCTAGTGAATGATCTTCTATTCCCTTCTATCAAACAATGTAATCACCCAAATGAGCTCTTCAACAAAGCATTTGTTGAACATGATTTAGAGCCAATCACACTTAATCTCCTTCCTTGGGCTTTAAGTCATTGACTCTGGACCAATCGATTATATATCTTGTAATCATTATCTTTTCTCTTCCCTTAGTACTTTTCACAATTTGTTCATTTATTTTCTATTACCATTGTCAATGGTTCACAAACACAAGCTTACGACATTGGCATTACCCATCCCCTTTCATCTCTTACAGTTGACTGTGTTCTCTATGTACCTAACTGCCCATTTAATTTACTATTTGTCACTTGCTTGACTGAATCATGTGACATTATCTTCAATTTCACTAAAAATACTTGTTATGAAGTAAATTTTAAGCCTAACTCACCCCACAAAACCGACTTGTAAGGTGAGGTTTGTACCCACTTATATACTCTAAATTAGTCTTATGTCTAGTCAATGTGGAACTTCCAACAATACTATTACTTTGCATGATTAAATATCAGGATAGACAATTGGCATCATGTAAGTTGCATGTCCTGTATTATCTTTCTCCTTCAACACATGTTTGTACATCTACTATTTATCTAATGGTCAGTCATGCACAATTAGAACATCCCGGGTTGACCAAATTGTAGAAGACAATGTGAAGTTTAAAAGAACTATCTAATTTGAATTGTTAGTTGTGACAATTAGGTAAAAAGATTTTGCAATCTTTTTCTGATAACAATAATTAACAAGTTTTGTATCATTTCTCTTTAGTTCACAATATTTGGGTTCTTTCTTGTATTGTTACTCCTACTGGTTTCTTCTTCACAGTCATGTTCCTCATCACTTTCTAGGATATTACTCTGACAAAATGTTATTTTATTAATCAAATCTCATCATACTTCCTTAATTATTAGGTACCTGACCTTTTTTCAACTTGATATCAAGAATGCATTTTCCCATAGGAATCTTAATGAACTCTACATGAAGCATTGTTACGTATCTGAGTACGTAAACTAACCAAATACAACCTTTCACACTGTCTCACACGTAACATAACAATAAACGAATAACAATGGATGAATGAATCTCTTTTATTGATGGTAATATCTGAATAAACAAGAATAAATAAGGATAAACAGTAATTGGGAGCATAACCTCCTTCAATTACTTTGAGAGCATAACCTCCCTCACAAGACAATAATGTCTGTCACAAAACTCAATAATCAAAAGCATGTCTTTAACCCTAGACTCTAACTTTATTTATACTAATTATTTCCCGCCCATCTCTTATTAAATATTTCTCTAGAATATATCTGCATTTAATATAAATATCCTTATATTTAATATTTAATATAAATATCCCTATATTTAATATTTAATATTTAATATAAATATCCCTATATTTAATATAAATATCTCTCCGTATATTATCCTAGCATATATCCTTAATTATAAATATCTTATATTGAATATTTCCCTAAATATATATTTATTTACTCTAATTAACTTATACTATATTTATTTACTCTAATTAACTTATACTAAATATTATCTCTGCTTATATACTTTCCAACCCTTATTATTACCCCTACCAATAACAGTTAATAGGTCCTGACAAACACAGGGTAGTTTATTTATAATGTAAGATATGGTCAATGCCCTTAATACAGAATGGGCTGAGCCCAATTAACAGAAACACACATCTTAACATCTAACAATAGTCATAATTATAGTTGTTAGATGTTAAGATGTGTGTTTCTCTTATTTGGGCTTAGTCTATTCTGTATTAAGGGCATTGACCCATATCTTACAATATAAATAAACTACCCTATGTGTATGTTAAACACACAAGGGATATTTTCTCCCAATCTTCTCTATTTCTCATATGGTATCTAGAGCACAGGAATAGTTCCAGTCAACTCCACGGTCTTTGGCACTCATCACTTCTGCTGTCGTTGCAGTCGCCACCGCTGCCGTCGCCTCCACCGTCGCCGCCGCCGCATTCGCCGGAGTTCCAGAATCGACCGGTGACCACACCATCGGAATCGTCTCGGCCGGGCGACCACCGTGGTACGAAGATCGCCGCGAACGAACCACCCACGCGCCTCCACGAGCCGCCGCAAGAGTCACAACTGTCGTCGCTGCCGCCGCGCGTGCCGGCACGTCGTCGGAGCTTTCCGCCGCCGATCAGCACCGCCGTGATCGCCTCCTCGCCCTCTTTCTGGATCTGTGGTCGTTGCGTCAATCGGAGCACTTTGAATTTTTAGGGTTTCTCCCTCTCCATGGCGTCTTCCTCGTCTACAAACACCTCTCTTGTTGGCTCATCTTCTGATCCCTCAATATATACCAATTATGTGAATGTACATTTGTCCACTGACAAGTTAGATGGCACAAATTATGCAACATGGGCATCCGACATCAAACTTTGGTTGAAGAGTCAAGGGTACTTAGATCATCTTACTCAAAATGTGACTATTGCTCCCATAGATGACACTTCCCGCTGGATGAAAATTGATGCTCAGTTATGCATTGTTATAAAGTCCACCATTCACTCCTCACTGAAACAAATGTTTCGATCCTATGAAACATGTTCAGAAATATGGGCACAAACGAAGTTATTATACACAAATGACACTCAACGTCTTTATGGTGTTTGTCAGGACCTATTAACTGTTATTGGTCCGCGCAATCCTGGTCCCATGGCAGAATATTTGGGTAAAATTCATGCCCTTCTTCATGACTTTAATGATATATTACCTCCTGCTTCCACTCCTGCTGAAGAATTGGAACAACGATCAAAGTTCTTCATGTTGTTGGCATTATACGGACTCTCTGATGATGTTTCTCATGTCCGTGATCAGATTTTGGGTTCTCTTGTCATACCCAACTTTACTTCTACTTGTTATGCTCTTTTGCGTATACTGAGCAAACCCGTCACTGAGACATCCCCTCATACTGATGATTCCTCTGTTATGGCTGCTCAACGTGATGATCGAAGTCGGTCTCGCAAGCCAAGTAAAGGATGTCCAAAATGTGACCATTGTGGCAAGTTAGGCCACAAGATTGATAGATGTTATGCTCTCCATGGACGTCCTCCTCGACCTGTAGCAATGGCAAATTCTGATCCACCTCCCCGATCACCGTCTGCAGACCATCCTACTTCATCTAATACCGTATACAAACCTGCAATCTTTAACGAATTTCTCAGATGGTATGAGGATCATCAGCACTCTGGTTCCACTACATCTGCATCTGTTGCACGTACAGGTACACCTTTTGTTGGTCTAACTCACTCCCTCGGACCTTGGGTCCTTGACTCAGGCGCCACCGATCATATCACTGGTAACAAGTCCTTGTTTTCTTCCTTGTCATGTCCGGATAATTTACCCTCGGTAACAATGGTTGATGGGTCTAGAGTCTCATCTCATGGTATTGGTACTGTTAATATTTTTCCATCCATATCCATTGATCATGTACTTTATGTCCCAGGGTCTCCCTTCAACTTATTGTCCATTAGTCGTTTAACTCGTACTCTTAATTGTGTTATTTCATTTACTAAAGATTCTGTTTGGTTGCAGGACCGAAGTTCGAAACACATGATTGGCACAGGATGTGAGTCTCATGGCCTTTATCATCTCCGCCCTTCTCCACATGTTGGCGTAGTCATGGAGTTACCATCCCTTCTTCATGCTCAGTTCGGTCATCCTAGTCTTGCTAAACTACAACAACTTGTCCCGAGATTGTCCACATTATCCAGTTTGTCGTGTGAGTCTTGTCAGTTAGGGAAGCATACTCGTAGTTCCTTTCCTCGTCGTGTCTCACAACGAGCGTCGTCCCCCTTTTCATTGGTTCATTCTGACATTTGGGGACCTAGTTGTGTTAAGTCCATTTTAGGTTTTCAGTATTTTGTTACCTTTATTGATGACTATTCCAGATGTACTTGGTTGTTGGTTGCAGGTGGGTGTATGCTATCAAGGTTGGTCCTGATGGCACAATTGATCGTCTGAAAGCTCGACTGGTTGCCAAAGGCTACACACAGATTTTTGGTTTGGATTATGGTGATACTTTTTCTCCAGTGGCAAAAATGACCTCTGTTCGCCTATTCATTGCCATGGCCGCTCTTCAACAATGGCCTCTTTACCAACTTGATGTCAAAAATGCTTTCCTAAATGGTGATTTGCATGAAGAAATTTATATGGAGCAACCGCCTGGCTTTGTTGCTCAGGGAGTCATCTGGATTGGTATGTCGTCTTCGCAAATCCTTATATGGCCTAAAACAGTCTCCTTGGGCCTGGTTTGGTAAATTCAGCTGTGTTGTTCAACAATTTGGTATGTCTCGCAGTGAAGCGGATCATTCAGTGTTCTATCGCCACTCAAGTGCTGGATGTATCTACTTAATAGTATATGTCGATGATATTGTTCTCACAGGAAGCGACTATCTTGGCATCTCTCAGATGAAACAACACCTTTATCATCATTTTCAAACCAAAGATCTTGGCAAACTCCGGTACTTTTTGGGTATTGAAGTAGCACAATCCAATGATGGTATTGTCATATCTCAGAGGCAGTATGCGTTAGACATCTTGGAGGAAACAGGGTTAATGAACTGTAAATCTGTTGAGATACCTATGGACCCTAACATCAAACTCCTACCAAATCAGGGGGAGCCTTTCTCAGATCCTGAGCGGTACAAAAGATTAGTTGGTAAATTAAACTATCTTACTATTACGCGTCCTGACATTTCCTTCGCAGTTAGTGTGGTGAGTCAATTTCTAAACTCCCCATGTGAAGACCATTAGGATGCAGTTGTTCGCATACTAAAGTATATTAAAGGATCACCTGGAAAAGGTTTGCTATATGGCCCTAACAACGATACAAAAATCGTTTGCTATTCAGATGCTGATTGGGCTGCTTCCCCTTCTGATAGGAGGTCTACTTCTGGATATTGTGTCTCTATTGGTGGCAACCCGATATCTTGGAAAAGTAAGAAGCAAAGTGTTGTGGCAAGGTCCAGTGCAGAAGCAGAATATAGAGCTATGGCATCAGCTACTTGCGAGCTTGTGTGGCTTAAACAATTGCTTAGTGAATTGAAATTTGGAGATGTCACTCACATGACACTTATATGTGATAATCAAGCTGCTCTCCATATTAGCTCTAACCCTGTCTTCCATGAGAGAACCAAGCACATTGAAGTTGATTGTCACTTCATTCGAGAAAAAACCATATCAGGAGATATCAAGACTGAGTTCGTTAACTCAAGCAACCAGTTGGCAGACATATTTACTAAGTTCTTACGAGGACCTAGAATTGATTATCTTTGAAACAAGCTTGAACATATGATTTATATGCTCCAACTTGAGGGGGAGTGTTAGATGTTAAGATGTGTGTTTCTGTTATTTGGGCTTAGTCTATTTTGTATTAAGGGCATTGGCCCATATCTTACAATATAAATAAACTACCCTATGTGTATGCTAAACACACAAGGGATATTTTCTCTCAATCTTCTCTATTTCTCATAATAGTCATAAAATATATACAATCAACATAATCATTCCAGCTCCACAGAAATAGGTTACCTCTCAAACTACTACTTTCAAGCACAATACAAATCAATTTTATGATTATTTGAAAAGAAACAGATTGTAGAATAAAAACTCAATTACATGAGACCTACACGATTTGTTTATTTAACCATCCTCCCATTGTCTCATGAAGATGAAGAGGAAGATCCCAATGGTACAACGTTACATAAGGTTGTATGCCTGCTGGAAAATAGAAACTTAATATAATTTTTTTAAAAGATAAAAGGATAAGGTAAATTAGCTGCATGCAGATCATACCTCTTTCAAGAAGAGCATTTATAATGTTGTTATAAAAAGTTATCCCTTCGTCATTGATTTTGGTTCCTAAGCCATCTACACCAAAACAACCATTACAATACAACAAAATGATAAATCCAAAGAATCGTTAGCTTCTATATACACTAATAAGACAACACAAATACCATTTTCAGAATGAGAAGTATCTCATCGTGTATGGACTCATTTAGTGAAATCAGTTCGTTTTCAAACTTTTTAACTTCTCTGTATCACCTACTTTACTCCTAAAACCATCAAATGCCCTTGCATAATCTACATTTGTAAACATTTCCATTGATAATACCCTTTCTTCTAAATACCAATCATCTTCCCATACTTGCTGTTAAAATGTAAGAAAGAAAGAGTAACGAGAAGTGTGTTTCTATAGTTATATAACTTTTCTTCTAAATACCAATCCTCCTAAAATGTATTTCTATAATTGTATAACTTTCCTTCAAATACTGAAGAATTTGATTCACTATATACGAGTGTCTTTCTCAAGGATCATGCATAAATTAACTGAACACAGTCACAGCATAAGAAAACTATAGTCTACTGTGAGATAAATAGATGAGTTTTCCCACAAGTTCTTTGGTCTTGGAGATGAAGAAACTCATATTCATGAGTGGCTAAGCGAAGCACCATCAAACATGCAGAAAAGTGTATTTTGAACCAATCATGGAGACTCTGGATTTCTTGTCATGCCATATGGGATCACCAAGTCAGATGAATGAAGCCTTGTACCAGCACTTTCATAAGTTCATTTATGCTTTTGATGACATCTAATACAGAAAAACACGGACTGAACATATGCATCATGTGAAGTTAGGATCTTTAATTGATATCGTAGCTTTAAAAAGGCAAATTCGAACTATAATCATAAACAAATATTTCCTTCTCCTCATAAAATGTTCTGTATTAGTTTAGGATGGCTTCAAATAAGAGGAAAAGTTTTCCACTATGGATCGCAAGGAGGCTTTAGTTCCTTGACCTGTGATTCAATCTTATGAAATGACACACATAACATGCTTTCCCAACTGGTCCCCTCCCTTTCAATCTATAAATAATCCTTTGGTCAACATTTGTGAACAATGAACATATATTTGGAGCAAAAAGATTAATATATTAGCTACTGACTAAGTAATGTTTACACAGATAAACTTTCAGGATTCATGATGTCGGGACATCAAAAATGATTTATGAAACTACTAACCATATAGAAAGCACGTTTAAAATTCATAGGTAGTATAACTTACCAGGAAAAATACGAGACCACGAAATGGAAAATCTGTAAGCATCAAATCCCAACTTGGCTATTAGATCAATATCTTCCTGTTACGATTATTACATTCAGAATGTTAAGATTTGAAAATTTGTGCATAAGGCAAACCAGCAATAATACTTCACAGAAATAATTACAATACCCTAATAAAATTTCATATATCCCTCCATATTCAAGCAAAAATAGAGTCAATGACTTTCCAGCTAAAAGTATTTGGCTTCGAAGAGAAAACAGGTGCGAAATTATCAACGAAGTGGTAAAAAGAAAAAAGATGCATGCATGCAAAAAAGTCAGTCTCCAAGGAAGAAACATTTCTTGAGCAATGTAGTTTAACCCAAAATAAATTGACAACAGCAATATATAAAACGAAAGGCTTAATACCCCTGATGGTTCCTATTTTCGTTAGGTGTGTTCGATTTGATCCCAGTTTTTTTTTTCTGTTTAATGTTGTCCTAAAGAATGTAATTTTTGTTCAATTTAGTCTTTTTTACAAACTGCGTTTAAATCGTTAACGGCATACCGTCCAAGTGTGCACAAGACTAATGAGATGACATTTAACTTCTACCACATCAGCATCTTCTTCAACCTTCAACCCAAAATTAGGGTTCTGCATTTGGGGAAACCTTCCTGCGCCTGCACCGCGAGAAGAAGGAAAACGCTGCTCGTGGTTTTACTTCAATGGAGGATGATTTCGTGAATTGTGCGGCTCATGGTAGCATGAAGAAGACGAACCTAGTTGTGTAAGAAAGCACTCATGGTGGTCGGTGGAGGCAAGCAGCGGTGTGATTTTAGGTTTCTTTGATTTTGGATTTTTCTGGATTTCCTTGTGGTTCTCTACAGGTTGGAGAAGATGATGGCCTTGGAGCTTTGCGCGACGGCGGCAAGGATTGTCGCGTTGACGATGAAGCTCTCGATTTGGATGATTCATGACTAATGCTCGAGAATGAAGACTCGAATGAAGTTCGAGATTAGGGTGGCTTGCGACATTATTGATGGTGAAGACTTAGTGGTTTGGGTGGTGCGATTTAGCTTTCTCTGTTTCTGGCGGTTTGGGTGGGCGGCTTGAGAAAATCCTGTGATGGCGGAGGCGTTTAGGTGATCTAGGTAGCACGGCGGCCTGAGGAGAGTTTCGTGATTTGGGGGAGATCGCGACTTTGATGGTGGTGCCATGGAGGTTGCGTGTGATGGCTGCCATGGTTCTCTGCAGGAGCGGCTTCACGGCGGCATGGTGACTTTGGACGAACTCTGCGGCGGCGGTGGCGCTGCGGTTCGGTGGCGGCTCTAGGGTTTCGGTTTTTGTTTGGGCGGAAGGTTGAAGAAGATGCTGACGTGGCAGAAGTTAAATGCCATCTCATTAGTCTTGTGCACACCTTTAAACGCCGTTTGGAAAAAGGACTAAATTGAACAAAAATTACATTCTTTAGGACAACATTGAACAGAAAAAAAAACTGGGACCAAATCAACACACCTAACCAAAATAGGGACCATCAAAGGTATTAAGCCAAAAAGAAATAAATGAATATCAAACATTAAAAAAAAAAAAAAAAAAACCTGTTACTGACCATGTACCGATGATAATGATCAACTGCAACATCACCATTGCTTTTGTCAATAATTTTTCCTAATAAAACAATAAAGACAAACAAGTAAAAAAGCATGAAGGGGTGCCATTAACAAAATGATATTGAAGAGTTTCACAATCTATTAATATCAAAGAAAAAGTTCTCATACCGTCAGTGTGTGAGAAGGCATCCCATATGCTAGGACCTCTACCACCCTCCTTGCAACCACCTTCTATCTATAAATTACCAAGTAGTTTAATGTCTAATTGAACAACTTTTCCATCAGTTATAAATATGAAATTACTTGTTTTGATATATTCCATTCTCCAAGTAATTGGCCAAAAGACATTGATCCAAGATCTCCCTATCATAGAATAGTTTATATCTTAATTACCTTGTCTTTCATGATAAGTACACATTACAAGTTATTTTGAACAAATGGTCACCTAGTTTGGCTCTATAGCTATCATAGAAAGTCCTCTTGATCAAAGCCAAATTTAGGATATGGTTAACAGAAATTAGAGGAAGCCGATGTTTAAAGAAAAAGGAGTAAAAAAGATCGAACAAACTAAGCACTGCAGTGTAACCTCAACCGAAGAAGGAAGAACTACAAAGATTAACAAGACCAAGAATTTCTAAGTTCAAATGACAAGATGAATTAGATGAGGTGCAGTAAATGTTTGCAAATCCAAATTAAGTAATGCTATGTAAAAATTTTGTTAAAACACGTCAAAGTTTTTTTTTTATCATCAAACACATCAAAGTTGAACATTGACAGTATAAAAATTCAAGTATTCTCCCAAAAAAATTGTGTCCAAGCACTGAAACCTTAGAACTAGATCTATAGAAAAGAAAAACAATAAAATAGAGTATAACCAAACTAAATAAACTACAACATAAACTTCTTACAGTACCCCAAACGCCAACATTAATACAGAGAAAGCCAAATCAGAGATCATCTTGAAGGGACTTTTTTAAATAATAAAAACAATAAAAGGTTGTTGGGTTCGCAAGAATTATAAGAAAAGACACAAAAACAAGAATAAAGAAACTTTATTTCAATACACAAAGTATGTATCAACACAATTTATATAGCATCTAGTTTGGCATATTTTCTTTATATAGAACCTAGAAAAGGAAACAAGAGAAAACCTCTAAAACAGGAGAAAACATCATCTAATACAACTAATAAAGGGTAGACGGTCTAACAAAACATTACATTACATTATATAATAAATATCTAACAGACTTTCTTGTGTACTCTTCGACTGTCATAATTTTTAGATTCACTACATTACATACATACAGAAAGTTCAATAACAACAACACAACTTTTTCTCTTTCTTCTTTCTTCTTTTGCTAAAAACATAGACCAACAGAATATTTAATAGGATTAAAGAGGTAAAATAAAGAATCAAGGCATTCACATTTGGCAACAAAATGGTGTTCAAAGTGACATAAAATATTGGAAGAATGAATCTGCATTGGCAGGAACCTGGTATGCAGAAGTGGCAACTCCGAAGACGAAGTTTGGAGGGAAGTCGCTGCGGGAGACAGAAGAATTTTCGTTGTGGTCATTTTCTCTCAGGAACTCCTCTCTCTTCACCATTTTCAACTCTCTCTCTCTCTCTCTCTCTCTCTCTCAGCACCGTCTTCTTCAGTTCAGTGATTCCAAAGATTCTTCTGCTTTTCGTTAACGGTTTTTATAGACTCAACTCAAGCAATAACACGACCACACACAACATTTGACGTCGCTGTACTGTTCGGTATCATCACATTATCTTCTGAAAAAACTAGATTTAAATTTACTTATTATTCTTTAACGAAAACTTTTCGCAATAAATTAATTTGTGTGTTTTACTTTAGTCGTTTATTTGACATAAAAGTTAGGGTAAATATTCTTAAAAAGTAAAACTTTATAAATAAAATTTGGTTTAATCCTTTAGTACATCCCTATTTATGTACAAATGTCTCAATTGGGTCCTCGTTTTTTAGAGTGTATCAAAATGGTCCTTAATTTTGAAAATTCATATCAATTGAGTCATTTCCGTTAAGTTGGCTGGACGGCGTTAAAAAAATTCATGAGTGGATGCTGAGATGACGAACGAACGCTCGTCCACAAGCGAACGAACGCTCGTCCACCAGAGAACGAACGCTCGTCCACCAGAAAACGAACGCTCGTCGACCTCTTACTGCTGGACGACCGTTCGTTCCACACTGGATGACCGTTCGTTCGGTGGTCGACGACCGTTCGTTCGGTGGTCGACGAGCGTTCGTTCGCTGATGGACGAGCGTTCGTCCGCTGGTGGACGAGCGTCCGTTCGTCATCTCAGCATCCACTCATCAATTTTTTTAACGCCGTCCACCCAACTTAACGGAAAGGACTCAATTGATATCAATTTTCAAAATTAAGGACCATTTCGATACACTTTAAAAAACGAGGACCCAATTGAGACATTCGTACATAAATAGGGATGTACTAAAGGATTAAACCATAAAATTTCTAAGAATAGTAGAAGGTAAAAAAATACAATTATGACATTCCACTAATGGTTTTCTTTAAGGTAAGTGTCAACTTTTTCGGTAATAAATTAATAAAAACAAAAAATAAATTTGGTAAGGTTTTCTTAAAATATGATAGATATTCCGAAAACGACGTCAACAAGATCTAAATCATCAAGTTCCTGTCAACCAATGTAAATATATACAATACTTAAATATTGTTACATAAATTTAATATTAGTAATAATCTATTTATATAGCATAAATCGATTATTAAGAATAGAAGGATATAATATGGTTACAAGTAGAAAATTTATTTATTTATTTTATGTAATGGTTTTAGTTAGGGGTGGACAAAATGCAGTTCAGTGCACTGTACTATAAATAATTGTAGTTAACTATAAAATAGTTTAAGTGAACTGAACTGAACTAAAAAATAGTTCAAAGAAATTGAACTGAACTAGTTTTTAGTTCAGATACACTAGTACAATTCAGTAAACTGGTACAGAAAACATCAACAATAATACTACCCTGGCAGCAACTAAGAAATTAAACTTGAATCCTAACATCCGTGGTTGTCCCGACTGCGACTGCGGATTCATCGAAGAAATCGAACACCCGCCGCGCTCAGTCCACCTCGACCCTTGCCGTCGTCGCTTCCCTGCTGCCGCCATGTAAATGATCGGCCAGCGCCCTGCCTCCGACAACGTTGTCCGTCCCTTCCTGCGCCGCACCCGCCACAACGGTGGTGACCGCTCCCCCTTCAACCCCGTTATCGTCCTCCTCGGCAGCGCAGCTGCCACCTCCGCTACCAGCGAGGAGGAAAGTCGAGGCTTTGAGCTCTTCTACGGCAATGGTGCCGATTTTGGCTTGAGACCCTTGCCTCCGAGCATGTCAGAGTTTCTACTCGGATTTGGATTCGATAGGCTTCTGGAGCAACTGTCTTAGATTGAGATCAACGGTATTGGAAGGTATGAGCACGCTTCTGCGTCAAAAACAGCCATAGATTCCTTACCAACCATCGAAATTGATAACACTCACTTAGCCATGGAATCACACTGTGTGGTGTGCAAAGAAGCTTTTGAATTAGGTACCGCGGTGAGGGAAATGCCGTGTAAGCATATATATCACCCTGAATGCATCTTACCATGGCTAGCTTCGAAGGTTTTCAATTTGGGGTGAAATTTTTTATTAAAAGAAAAATCTGTGGTTCAGTTAACTGTACTCAAACTCTGTAAAGTTCAGTTTCTTTTAACTGTACTATAGAATAGTTTATTTAGTTTTTAGTTAAAACAAATTTAGTGTTTTTAAGTACATTATAGTATGGTTAACTGTAGTTACAATACAGTTTATTGAACTATGCCCAGCCCTAGTTTTAGTAATTATTTAAAAGATTTATATGTAATTCTAAAATATAAAAAGATAACGCGTATAGTATGATTAAAGATATTTATTGGATAAAATATCTGATTAAAGATATTTTAAGCGGTTAAGATATTTATGACTAATTAACCAGATTTTCAGGTAAGGTTATTTTTATTTGGCTTATAAAACACTTATAAATACAATGACAGAGTCATAAGCCAGATACGTTCCATATACACTCTATTGACACTAGATAATAGTCTAGTGATAATAAAATCACTTTCTTGAGAGCTGAGGCTCCATAACTCACGCCTGACTTGAGTGTCAGAGCAAACGACTTCTAGAAAGGACAAGCGAGCAAAACATCGGACAAGCGAACGACATAGACATCCTGAAACAAGGAAGACACGTCGGTAAGGTATGTTTCTCGATCCCATAAAATATTTACTAAAACATTTTGGCACCCACCGTAGGGCCGAGCGGCATCCCATTGAAACTGCAAGGAACCCGGACGCAGTCTCAGCATCGTCATGTCAACCACACCCCAACATATTGATCTCCGTCAACAAACTTCTGCAATTTTACAGATAACTATTTTTGATATAACCATCTTAAATGTTATATAATTTAATTCATATTATATGTTATATAATTTAATTTATATTATGTTAATACTTCGAAACCACAACGTGCTATCCATCTTAGTGCATCGTCCTCGGTGACGGCTGAAAAAGGTAATTGTTTATAGGTTTAATTGCTTCCTTTGTCCCCAGTTTGGTTGAATTGTGTCAAATTCATCCTCATTTTTAAAAAAGTTTCATTGTCGTCCTCACGTGGTATAAAAGTGTCAATTGAATCCAAACATAGAAAAAATTTGTGTCAAAGTAGTCATTTTTCCTATATATCTGTGTCTTCCTTTCATATGTCACTTCTCTGGAGCTATGAAAAGCCTTAAATTGGATAAGGTAAAATGAATATCTGTACTTGATTGTATGAAAGGAAGACACAGAGATATAGGAAAAATGACTACTTTGACACAAATTTTTTCTATGTTTGGATTCAATTGACACTTTTACACCACGTGAGGACGACAATGAAACTTTTACACCACGTGAGGACGACAATGAAACTTTTTTAAAAATGAGGATGAATTTGACACAATTCAACCAAACTGGGGACAAAGGAAGCAATTAAACCTTGTTTATACTAATGTTACTATTGATGAAACTTATGTCACGTAAGAAAGAGCAGGTTTTCTTTGAAAGAAAGGCTTTAAAAGGAATCACCTCCACCTCCTTTAGCAAAGGCGAAGAGAGCGTTCGTGGATTGGGTTTGTGACTACCTGGTTATAGGCGGCATCATCCGTACACGCCGCCTGCAAGGCGATCCCGCCGCGTCGTTCAGTCCAGCCCCGCGTCAGCCGCTGCGACTTTCAGGCCGGCCCCCGCGTCATCCACCGAGTCGTTCGGTAATCATGTATTAGTAGACACCACTTTTTCATTATACTATGATCAGGTAAAAAGAAAATCTTCAGCTGCAGTATGATGATAAATCATGAAGGCCGCAAGAGTATTGAACATGATGCAGAAGGTGGCGCATTCTTTCGGCATCATCGGAGCCGATTCCACTTTTTAATCAACGGCGGCCAGAACCGCTACCCATCGCCCACAGCGCCACCTCATTGCCTTTGCCGGCCAAGACCACAATGCTTCCGTTACAGCCATCATCGGTTTGTTGCTACAGCGACAATTAGAAATATCGTTAACCTGTGGCCAGAGACCTAGCTCACATCTGAGTCGATCATCACTGAAATGGTGTCGTCAAACAGTACAGTCACATCGTCCAGTCCATCCTCTGCGGAACTCACGACATTCTTTGCGCCATCCGGTCCGACCTCCAGCGCGCATTAAGCCACCCGTTACGGCACATTAATGATAATTTTTCCATTAGTACCTGTATCCGTCATGATCAACTCCTTTTGCGGGGGCGCCTCACTATTTCCACCGGCATAGCCTCTGGCGCCATTCATGTCCACGTCGAGGGCCAAATCCAAGCCCGACGATCCCCACGGGCAAGTCGCTGATTATTTCGAAATCATCATCAGAACCAGCATTGGCGACATCTTCGCCGCCATGACTACTGCCGACGATGGCCTTAGCCGACCTCTCTGCATTACCTATGAGGTTGTCTACTTCGTCACCGAGAGCAACATCGGGCAGCATAAGCCGAAGCGTTTCGGCATGTTCTAACGCCACCACAGATCATCGCCCTGTCTCACCGGTGAACCATCACAGTGCAGAGTCTCTATCTCCTTCGCGACACAGGCAAATCCCTTTCTTCCTAATTGAAACCCTAATTGCAAAGATGACACAAACACCACCAGCATTAGAGCAGGTCTAGTGCCTCGGCACCAAGACGACGACAGTCACCTACTGCGGGCGCGGCTGCAAACATATCAAAGATCAGAGAATGTCCTATTCAGCTTGTCGAGCCGGAGATCCTCCACTTCAAGGCTTCCGAGCCTATCCTTCTCCTCGGCTGCGCTGGAGATCCTCTTCTTCAAGGCTTTCGAGCCCATCCTTCTCCACGGCCGCCACCGTCTCATTGGCGTTAACATGCATCCAGCTGGCTTTCGTACAGCACTATTGTAGGATCGAGAAGAGGATCCAGCATTTTAACAAGAAAGAAGATTTTGTGTTTAACATTAGGTTTTCCTAGTGTATCATCTATGTGCCTCGACAAAGCCAGCACTATATATTTCAAAGCAGCACGAGCACGAACAAGTGAAAGGGGAAATTACTTTCAAGTCTGCTCAACTTTTCATTCTCAGTCATATGATATGCATGGATGCCCGTGATGGCATATAATACTTCTAGAGATTTGCTGGGTCAATGCATTAGGCTGTATCTGTCATGCTTAGAATTGGTTCTGGCATCTACACTGCATCCAGAATTAGTACATTGAAAATATTTTCCACAATCAAAGAACTGAATTTATCTTTGGAATGGTAAGAATCTCTTCTGCTTCAGATAACGAAGGAAAGCAAAGATTCAGTATCCAACTCTCAATATCAAGTTCTTCCAATAACATTGTAATCCCCTCTTGAAGCACCTCAAGAATAGATAACCTGAGCAAATTATCTGCATCTGAACTGATTTCTTCCTCAAAAATCTGAATCATTGCCTCCTCAGGGATGGGTACAAATGACTGAAAGGTATTTGAGCCACGAACAAGGGCGCTGTTATCTCCAGTAAACTTCCTAGGTTTCAGGCATTGACAATACGAGCTACTCAATTCACTACAGTCGAGAAGCAGAGGAGATAATATTCCAGCTCATAAACAATGATGAATGGGACTTATTTTTCAGAAAGAATTCACACAATATCATTGAAGTGGTTGTTTTAGCAAGGTGACGTAATCAACTCATTATGCCGTCATAAAGGTATCATATGACATAATCAAATCCCATATGCTTAAAGTATCATGGAATTCAATTAATGAAAGGGAATCGCAAGCACTGGTGCTAATTATGTGAAGATAAAACGTGCGAAATCCAAGCAGAGTGGATCCTCCATTTCAATCCGGTCGCTTCTTCATAAACCACGTGTGCGTAGTGGCATGAATCGCCAATTCAAAACATGCAGCTACAGCGACATAAACACAAAGTAGTAACCGCTACTATGAAGAAAGTAGAACAACCAACAAACCTTTTTCCCAGCAAAACTGTAGACAGTAGTGGCCACAACAGCCACAGCTATGCTGGCACGCACCATGGTGCCAAACAAATGAAGCTCCAGTAGATCAATGCCGCTCCGCATACCACGACACCAATCTATAGTGCCTGCAATTAAAAATCTGCTCACAGCAAGTCCTCGAGTGAAAATAAAATAAATTCCCATGACAAAAATCAACAAAGATACCAAATCACAGCAACCCTGTTATTCATTCAGGCATCACAAAGCCGAAACCAAAACAGCAAAGAAAAAATTTATATCAAAATGAAGCAACACAGCCCAATAAATGTACAACAAGTTTGCACAACACAATTCAACCACAGCCTCCTACTTCAACCAAAAGTCTCATTTCTTTCCACGACTTAACCATTCAATCAGGTGGCTTTGGCATTCCCCTTGACCTCTCCGGAACAACACATGCCTCCATGTTCGTGATGGTGGTGGTGGTGATGGTGATGGTGGTGATGGTGGTGAAGATGGTGCTGCTGATGCTGCTGCTTCCCCTTGAGCTGCTTCCTCATGTCATAAGCATCCTCTCCGTCCGCATAATACTTAGCCTCCACATCATGAATCTTGTACCCCAAGGTCTCGGTGTACAAATTGAAGGCCGCGCGGTTGCTCTTGCGCACGTGCAGGGACACGTACTCGGCACCAAACACCTGTGTGGAAGAATCCAATACAAGACCGAGAAAACAAATATATGTAATTATAGTTAGCCTGATTTACTTTTGGTTCTATATTTTACAAAATCCACAAATGGAACCCTAAATCCCCAATTTTATTCTCTCAGTTTTTAATTATAAGTGATTTTAGTCCCTGAATTTTTTTTCCAATATAATTGATCTATCGAAAGATAGGAGTTGTTATGTACCTGTTCCATGGCGTTCTGTGCGGCGGTCATGAGTTTGGTGGCGAGACCGAGTTTGCGGTGGGTGCGGAGGACGGCAAGGGAGGTGATGTGGCCGTGGCAGTCGGTGGTTTCCTCCTCCATCTTGGCGAGGACGTAGCCAACGATGCGACCGTTGTAGTCTTCGGCGACGTAGAGAAGCTGAGGCCATGAGAGGATATGATAGAAGTAATACTTCATCTGGTAGTTCTCAGGGAGGCAGAAGAGGTTGCACGCCTGCATCGCCAGAAGGTCCTTCACCGTCGCCTTCCTTATGCACACCATTTTCTTTCCCCCTTTCCCTAACTCCCTTTGCTACCTATGGCGTCTTTCACTATGAACACCACACTGCACCCAATAAATAAAACGATTAATGCTAATTTTGGACCTCTCTTTTTTTCCTTTTTATTGTAAGTGTTATTAACTCAATAACTTTTTAAAAAATAATGAAAATATAATGATAATTACGTAATATATAGTTAATGTTTTATGATGTGTTGTGGTATTAGAGGATTTGGTTATTTGAATATTATAAATAAAATTGTGGAAGAAAAACATACGCACCAAAATAATACATTTTTTATATATTTAAAAAATACAAATACGATTGTAGGGAAATTAGTATTAGTAGATATATAGATAGATAAAACAGAACATAAGAATGTAGGTACCAAAACAATGTATTAAGACATATATAGTTATAGATTTTGCAAATTTAGTTTCTTTATTTTCTTTCATGTGTGAAATATTTAATTTTTTTTACTGTGTAATTTTGTTTATTTGCTTTCTTTCCCGAATTTAACTTTTAATATTTTTGGAATTTAATTTTGTATTCATTAATTTGGTGTTTAAGTTTTTTATTGAAAATACTGAAATAACATTTTATTATCCGATTGCATCAGTATTTTTATTGAATAATGATAAATTTTAAGTTAATAGTATATCAAAACTATATAATTATGTAATTAAATTTGACAGAAAAGAAGAGAGACTAAATCTATCTATGAAATAATGATAGTAAAACGACAACATCCACTAATTTCATGAGTTCAAGTGAATGTTTATTCAATATTTTACTTTTCGCTTCTTTTTTCTTTCAAGTTACAATAGCTTGTTATGTAAGAAGAATAGCAAGCATCCTTAAAAAGAAGTAAACAAAGGGAGTTATACTTATCATACACTAATAACAGGAGAAAGAGAGTCAAACCACTTAATGTCTAATCTTTTATCAATCATAAAATTGCAAGCTTAAAATGAATTCCTTTATGAAAAGAAAAAAGAGATTCCTAATCTATCTACCTTTAAGAGATCTGGAACACTTCGAGAATAAGAAAAAGCTTCACATACCAAAAACTAATCACTCCAACCACACATGTCTATATCCACCAGCCAAGAGATCTTAACATCTAAAATAACACCCATAATCTAAGAATAAAATTTATTGTGATTTTTTATAAAACTCTTCCACGATAGAATTCTATTTAATGAACAGAGGCTCAAACTACCCGAAATTATGAACCAGTGCTTTATATGATACACAAGAACGCGATAATAGCTTGATAAAATTCATGGATTGTATAATAGTGATAATTATTTAGAACGATAAACTTTTCTTCGTCACACTACAGCTCTTCAAAAAGATAATTATTTACAAACACTATTCGGAAAATTAAATACTTAATTTTACAAAGAAATGTCAGCTTCTGAATTTCCATAATCTGATGTCACTGGTATTGTGTGTGGTAACAATCTTCTTCATTCCAACAGCGAGGCAGGTAATAGAAGGTCGATCAGTTATACAAACGAGGTGCTCAATATTTATTAAGTCATCCTCGGGCAACCTCTGCCCTTTTATTCTTTGAACGGAACCAGAAGGACTTTGAAAGGTTGATAACAATTTATCATCCATAGAAAAACAAGCAACAGTTTTGCCATCGTTCTGATTTAGCAATCTTAAGATACCATCTATTCCACCAACGACTAATGTTGATGTGTCATTTTGCATGTGCTGTAGGGAGTATATAACATTAGGACACACTCGGTTGCTCCACAACAGTTTCCTTGTTCTGCATGAAATGGACAAACAAGGTTGAGCATATGATTAAACAAAATAGCGAACATTTAGTAGTGATTAAACAGAAACGGATCATTACTGGTTTATGCTTGCAGTAGAAACAATTTCTGTTCCATATAAGTTCGTGTTGTAGTTAACGTCCTAGGAACAGACGTTTTATTTTTTCCATTCTTACCTTGTCTATGAGACATAAAAGTTCCAGCACAAATGAATAATGTAATGGAAATACGAAAAATTCCAAATTTCTGGGAATGAAACAACCGGCTTAGAGCCAGAGAACATATAATGTGCTTCATTACAGCAGTCTTAATTTCTTTAGGAGTTTCCTACCCTTTTAGGATGTTCATAAACGTTATATCAGCTTCAGATAATTTTTTTAGTAAGTCATTACTTTGTCTATTTGATTCCCTCTAACAAAGAAGACTAAAGCAGTTCTCAATTAAATTCATATAATCAATATACTTTTTGTTGTAGCAATTGCCTATATAGTAGCGTGTAACAGCTGTAGTGCACGAATGCACCTAAGGAGCAACCTTTATTACACTATTGCCGCATTTACCTAAGGTCCCAACAATATGCACATCCAACAGCTGATCCTGCGAATAGTAGCTGAGAGGAGGGATTGAAGCACATGGTCCTTATGCCTATGAGACAAAAATTGAATCAGATTCACTTTTTGCACCAGAAATGTATAGTGCTTTTATAATATTAGCTAAAACTAATCATGGCACTCTATGGCATACAAAAATAATATCCTCAATATATAAAGATCAACAAAATATTTCACCAAATAGAACTGGTCCACCAAAACATGAGCATATATAAACTTCAACAAAAGACCTCAAATTTGGGAAGATTACAAGTCACAAAAGACATTCAAGTGTAATAATCGAGCTCCTTGCATATCTCCATGAATCCAATGTTTCATATGAGGACCAAACACACTAAAATAGATTATCATTTCATTAGGGAGATGTTATCTATATAGGTATCATCAATTGCTTTGTAAAACAACTTACCAGTTAGCATATGTTTTCACCAAGTATGTGAGAAAGGTCCTTGGATGAATTAGATATACAACAAACTTGGTGCATACTACCTATTTGCTCTAGCTTGAAGGGGGTGTTTAATTAAAGTAATTTTGGCAGGACACAAATATACAATAGTATTGTAACTTAAATTATTAACATTTATAAATTAAGTTCCAATCATTATGTACAAGTAATAACTCTTTTAATTTGTCCAATTAGAGACATTAATTAACCAATTAAATACTTTTAGAAAATATTTTCATAGCTATGTGTGCTTTTAATATATATATATATATATATATATATATATATATATATATATATATATATATATATATATATATATATTGCCCTATCCCATTTTTGGTGGGCTGGGCCATAACAGGCCAAACTGACCCATTTTGCCGCCCTTGGGTATAACAGAAAGTATAATTGAAACACACAGAATTCATCCATTGTCTCTTGGTTTTCTCTTCCCTTGACATTAACCAACAAATGCCAATTAAAAGGGATAAATTTTTACCTCTGACATCACTTGATCTAAGTGTTGCTACCTGTTGAACAGAGGATGGATCTGATATTCTTATATCCCCTGAAGTGGAGCCACTTATTATCAATCGATCTTCGTTCAAACATAAGCATGTTATTGGTACAGGGTGCATTCTGCAGATAACAAGTTGTGCACATCATGAATGCTACATGACATCTTGAACATATTAATCAAGCAATATATATGAACCAACTTACAAGAATGAGACTATTATTTTTGTTTATGAATGGGATTATTTGTTCCAAGCCACCAAAAAAATGACTACACCATTCCTTTTCAACCAATGTTGATGGGAACTTGGGTATTATGAGGTGCCTAAGTCCCACATCAAGTAGTATGGAATACTCATTGAAGTATTTAAGCGATCCTCCCCCTTTAATAGCTACCTTTAGAGTGCAAGGATGCATATCAAATGTTATAGTTCAAAATCCTTTCTTGGTAAACTTAAAATGTTGCTGACCAGTTTTGGACAAAAATCAACATAAAAAAATCTGCGAAATACCTTAATATTTGAGAACATCTCCTACTGTACATGTCAAAAACACGAACAGCTCCATCATCACACCCAACCACAGCTTCTGGATCAACATAGCTGAAAGAACAGAACAGAAAAAAACTCAGATATCATATGTAAATAGTTTTTCGTCTTACTTCTGTTGAATACTGAATATCTTCTGTTGTACAACTTTTATAAAGCTGCTTTTAAACCCTTGTCTTTCTTTCTTGCTGGTTTTGTAAATGGCCACCCTTGGTTGTGTGGGTATGTTCTAGGGCCTATTTTCGCTATCACTAGGACACCCACCATCACCACAAAGAAACACAATGGTAAAAATTATTTATCATGGTCTGCCTCTATGGAACCTTGGTTCCTCCTTAAAAGATAACCCCTACTAGACTAAATAACTTCCTCTAATCACCCGTAAACTGTCCAATTACTGTTAACCGTTTTGTGACTTCTAATTTTGAACCTTTTTCCTAACATACATCTTAAAAGTCTTATCACGTACAGTGGCTTATCATTATCCAAGAGAGTTACATACCCTAATTAGTTCTCTTACACATAATTCAACCTGATTTTGACTATAACAAAGATCCAATTGAGTGATAGACTCATGCAATTCACCAAATCTTATTATTCAACTAAATAGGTTGCCAACTGACTTCATGTCATCACTCCACACAAAAAGATAGGAAGTAAAAAAGAGTGTTGATTAGTTTACCGCATGCATGAACCTTTTACAAATTTGCCTCCAAGTGAAGGAAATATGCTTCTTTTCCCATTCCGCCTCCATATGCATAAATGGCTACCAATTAGACCAACAATCTGAAAATAAAATTTTGGAGTTCAGAAACCATAAAGGATACAATCTTCCACGAGCCAGCAACTTAAAGAAACTTGAATTGACCCCAGCACTTTTTAGGCAAATTGACAGTATAAATGAAAAGATGTAGCAAAAATAAAATAACACTGGCCTTCAGATGCTTTGCAGCACAAATAAATTACATAGAAAATTTCAAACAAATAGAGGACACAACATTGATGCAGGTGATAACTCTAGCATTGAGTGTTTGACGTAGATTAGTCAAAGGATTGAAGCCCGATCAGCCCAGACAAGCTATGTTAGTAGCACGAGATCCCAAGTTGGATGTATAGGACTTTAGTGTGAGGATTATAAGGACCTGGGCTCACCCACTGCATAGCTAGCTTTTGTAGAGCAATTCTCGCAAGATTATTATGAATTACATGATTGGTATTAGGGCATTATAGTTGAACAAATTACCAAAATATGTTTTTGTATAAAGTTTACAAGACTCATATCTACTTAAGAAAGCCCAAAACTGCATTCAGATCAATAGAAATAAAAGGATAATAGAGTAGTTAAGTAATTCTGTTGTATAGTTACTTTTCTGTTATAGTTTCAGTTATGCAGTTACTTTACTGTTATAGTTTCAGTTGTACAGTTTATTTTCAGTTAGAAATTCTGATGGTTTGTTATCTGCTGAGTGAGAAGTTCGTAGTAGCTTGCAGTGCAAGTATTACTGTACTATAAATAGCTTCATCTCTCTTGTATAAATTTAGTTAAACAAGAAATTTCTTCATCTTGTCACTCTCACCCCTTTTTATATAGATCCTGAACTGTATTAAAGGAAAACAAATCTCAGCAGTTTGACAGTGCTCATCTCCCAGATCAAGAGTTCAAACCAATTTCTGCTTATCTTCCTCTACCAGACTTCCCTGTCTACACTTCCTCCCAATTGCATCATGTGTCATGATGCCACACTCCACAGCCAAGGCAGAGTTAGTTGCCTATTCTCCCTCCCAAGTTTTGATTAGGTGCATCTCACCTATTATTCCTTCTTGTACATCACTGAAGTCTTAAATACGAAGGATATGATAAATAATGAAATGAGTTGATTAAATTTCATAGTAATGCTTTTCATTCCCAATAAAGAACAATATTTTAAACAGGTGGTGTCATATGATTTACTGATACAATGAAATTCCTTATAAGTGCACAGTGTAAAGTTAAATCGATAAAGCATTCATTCAATTAATTCACCTTGCTCTCATCAAAATCAAAGTCAATTAAAGGGAATATAGCTGGCATTGAGTGTTCTTCTATGCATTTGTAGCTGTCTAAAGACCAGAGACGAATAACCTGTCATAATGCCATTGAAATAATTAGTACAAGGCCTAATGTAGTCAGAAACTATATCATACTATTTATAAAAAGACTCAGACTAAACAGAAAAATCCCTTATATTTATAGAATACAAATATTGATTGTGAGCTAGCCCTCTGCAGTTTATTATTCATATGCACTTCCAACCAAAAGATAAGATGCCACGGACAAATACCATAACCAAAAAATTCAATAAAATTCAACATAACCAAAAAATTCAACAAAATTCACTGGTGTGCTAAATTTTTTTCCAAAAATTGTTTTATTTTTTTTTAATTTCTGGCTTTATGGTTATGTTTGCTTTAGTAATCGCCACATTGCTAATGCCTCCACCTTGAATTTGTCTAGTCATTGTAGTACCACCTCAGTGTTTCCCCAGCACTACCACGGCCATTTTGTCCAACGACACCACAGTTGTTATTGTCCAAGTTAGGTGACTGCCATGCTGCCAAAATTTCAAGAATTTGAGCTCTGACGCCCTTCCATGCAACTCCTCAATGTGTCTTCCCTCTTTGTGATAGCCCCATCCAGCCTCCCCCCTAGCGATGACCACCACCATCAAACTCAACTCTCCATCCCCTTTCCAGATCTAGTAAATCTTAAAAAGACAAATTTGTTTAACCTAGCAGATAATTTATCAAGATCAGGACAAAAATTATGAACGAAGCATGTGGACCCAAAATTTCTAAGTGGTAAGAGATGGAGAGGTTTGTTAGATGTTAAGTTGTGTGTTTATGTTAATTGGGCTTAGCCCATTCTGTATTTATGGTTTCTCCTAATCTTCTCTATTATTTCACATGGTATCTAGAGCACAGGAATAGTTCCTGCCAACTCCACGGTCTCCGGTACCCATCACCGCCGCTGTCGCTGCAGTCGCCGCCGCCGCCACCGGAGTTCCAGAATCGATCGACGACCACACCATCAGAATCGTCTCGGCTGGGCGACCACCGTGGTCAATAGATTGCGGCGAACGGACCACCCACACGCCTCCACGCACCGCCGCAACAGTCACCGCTGTCGCCGCTTCCCGCCGCGCGTGCCGGCACGTCGCCGGAGAGTTCCGCCGCCGATCAGCACCGCCGTGATCGCCTCCTCGCCCTCTTTCTGGATCTGTGGTCGTTGCGTCAATCGGAGCACTTTGGATTTTTAGGGTTTCTCCCTCTCCATGGCTGCCCAACTTGATGATCGGAGTCGGTCTCGCCAACCAGGTAAAGGACGTCCAAAATGTGACCACTGTGGCAAGCTAGGCCACAAAATTGATAGATGTTATGCGCTTCATGGATGTCATCCTCGACCTATAGCAATGGCTAATTCTGATCCACCTCCCCGATCACTGTCTGCAGACCATCCTACTTCATCAAATACCATAAATAACCCTGTACTCTTTCAGGAATTTCTCAGATGGTATGAGGACCGTCAGCACTCTAGTTCCACTACATCTGCTTCTGTTATACGCACAGGTACCCCTTTTGTTGGTCTGACTCACTCTCTCGGATCTTGGGTCCTTGACTCAGGCGCCACCGATCATATCACTGGTAACAAGTCCTTGTTTTCTTCCTTGTCATGTCCGGATAATTTACCCTCGGTAACGATGGCTGATGGGTCTAGAGTCTCATGGTATTGGTACTGTTCATATTTTTCCGTCCATATCCATTGATAATGTACTTTACGTCCCTGGGTCTCCTTTTAACTTATTGTCCGTAAGTCATCTAACTCGTTCCCTTAATTGTGTTATTTCATTTACCAAAGATTCTGTTTGGTTGCAAGACCGGAGTTCGAAACACATGATTGGCACAGGATGTGAATCTCATGGCCTATATCATCTCAGCCCTTCTCCACATGCTGGCGTAATCATGGAGTCACCATCCCTTCTTCATGCTCAGTTAGGTCATCCAAGTCTTGCCAAACTGCAGCAACTTGTTCCGAGTCTGTCGAAATTATCAAGTTTGTTGTGTGAGTCTTGTCAGTTAGGTAAACATACTCGTAGTTCCTTTCCTCGTAGTGTTTCACAAAGAGCGTCATCCCCCTTTTCATTGGTTCATTTTGATATTTGGGGACCTAGTCGTGTTAAGTCAACTTTCGGATTTCAGTATTTTGTTACCTTTATTGATGACTATTCCAGATGTACTTGGTTGTTTCTCATGAAGAATCGTTCTGAGTTGTTTTCTGTTTTTCAATCTTTTTTCAATGAAATAAAAACTCAGTTTGGGGTTTCTATTCGCACTTTACGCAGTGATAATGGCCGTGAATACCTTTCTCAACCGTTTAAACATTTCATGGCTTCTCATGGCATTCTTCACCAAACCTCATGTGCCTATACCCCTCAACAAAATGGGGTGGCTGAGTGCAAGAATAGACACCTTATTGAAACAACTCGTACCCTTCTCATTCATGGTCAAGTACCCTCACGTTTTTGGGGTGATGCTGTTCTCACGGCATGTTATCTTATCAATCGCATGCCATCTTCCGTCCTAGATAACAAAATCCCTCATTCTATCTTATTTCCTCAAGACCCTCTACATCCATTACCTCTTAGAGTTTTTGGGTCTACATGTTTTGTTCATGATTTTAGTCCTGGTCTTGATAAGTTATCTCCTAGGTCTCACAAATGTGTCTTCTTAGGATTTCCACGGTCACAAAAGGGCTATAAGTGTTTTTCCCCTTCCCTCAATCATCATTTTATCTCTGCTGATGTCACTTTTGATGAATCTTCTTTTTACTTTACACATCTATCTTCTAATTTTGTACCTCTCCCTATTACTGTTGATATTCCTCTTATCTGTGATCCTCCTGGTGATGCTCCATCCATTTTGTCTCCTCCTTCTTTAGACTCTCATTCACCACAGGATCGTCCTTCACCACCACCCCTTCAGGTTTATAGTCGCCGCAATTGTCTCCCTCATGACTCACTTCCACTGCCGCCTCCTGTGTCTCCTCCGGCTCCAGCAAATGAGTCTGACTTGCCTATTGCCCTCCGTAAAGGTATACGCTCTACCCGTAACCCTTCCCCCCATTATATTGTTCTTAGTTACCACAGATTATCTCCATCTTTTTACACTTGTCTCTCATCCATTTCTTCTGTGTCACTTCCTAAATCTGTGGGTGATGCCTTAACTCATCCTGGCTGGCGTCAAGCTATGCTGGATGAATTAAATGCTTTACAGAAAAGTGGAACTTGGGAGCTTGTCCAATTACCATCTGGAAAGTCTGTTGTTGGTTGCAGGTGGGTTTATGCTGTCAAGGTTCGCCCTGATGGCACAATTGATCGTCTGAAAGCTCGACTGGTTGCCAAAGGCTACACACAGATTTTTTTGGTTTGGATTATGGTGATACTTTTTCTCCAGTGGCAAAAATGACCTCTGTTCGCCTATTCATTGCCATGGCCGCTCTTCGACAATGGCCTCTTTACCAACTTGATGTCAAAAATGCTTTCCTAAATGGTGATTTGCATGAAGAAATTTATATGGAGCAACCGCCTGGCTTTGTTGCTCAGGGGGAGTCATCTGGATTGGTATGTCGTCTTCGCAAATCCTTATATGGCCTAAAACAATCTCCTCGGGCCTGGTTTGGTAAATTCAGTTGTGTTGTTCAACAATTTGGTATGTCTCGCAGTGAAGCGGATCATTCAGTGTTCTATCGCCACTCAAGTGCTGGATGTATTTACTTAATAGTGTATGTCAATGATATTGTTCTCACAGGAAGTGACTATCTCGGCATCTCTCAGATGAAACAACACCTTTGTCATCATTTTCAAACCAAAGAACTTGGCAAACTCCGGTACTTTTTTGGTATTGAAGTAGCACAATCCAATGATGGTATTGTCATATCTCAGAGGAAGTATGCATTAGACATCTTGGAGGAAACAGGGTTAATGAATTGTAAATCTGTTGAGACACCTATGGATCCTAACATCAAACTCCTACCAAATCAGGGGGAGCCTTTCTCAGATCCTGAACGGTACAGAAAATTAGTTGGTAAATTAAACTATCTTACTGTTACGCGTCCTGACATTTCCTTCGCAGTTAGTGTGGTGAGTCAATTTCTAAACTCCCCATGTGAAGACCATTGGGATGCAGTTGTTCGCATACTGAAGTATATTAAAGGATCACCTGGAAAAGGTTTGCTATATGGCCCTAACAACGATACAAAAATCGTTTGCTATTCAGATGCTGATTGGGCTAGTTCCCCTTCTGATAGGAGGTCTACTTCTGGATATTGTGTCTCTATTGGTGGCAACCTGATATCTTGGAAAAGTAAGAAGCAAAGTGTTGTGGCAAGGTCTAGCGCAGAAGCAGAATATAGAGTTATGGCATCTGCTACTTGCGAGCTTGTGTGGCTTAAACAATTACTTAGTGAATTGAAATTTGGAGATGTCACTCGCATGACACTTATATGTGATAATCAAGCTGCTCTTCATATTAACTCTACCCTATGTATATGCTAAACACATAAGGGAGATTTCTCCTAATCTTCTCTATTATTTCACAAGGTTCATAAGGAAATAAAATAGAATGAAGAATTTGTTATGTAAAACCAAAGATGACATGTGATTAATGAGATAACATGGACTAAGAACAACATCATCCGGAAAACGTTGAGGAAGCTCACCATAGACTAAAATTGTGCTGGTTGTTTCAACGAGATGTCTATTCTTGTGCTTAGCTATCCCATTTTGTTGAGGTTTATAAAACACATGACGACTGATGAAAAATGCCATGAGAAGAGAAACAAGATTTATTACCAATAATGTGATTAGTGGCACTTGAGTCCAGAGCCTAATGGTTAAGAGAGTGGGAGAGAGTGAGGCAAGCAAACAATGTAGCTTTGCGTGAAAAAAAAAAGCAATGGAACCAAAGTTCTAATGATGTTCATACCATTGAGAAATTTGTTTAAGATAGCTTGCTATCCTAAATTATTAGATGAAGTGGGACCTAAATTGGATGGTTGTGAGGGAGCAACTTGGGCAACCGCAACAAATCGAGGAAGACCATGTAACATCAGTCAATTTTGTGACTGAACCTATGACAATGTTCACACTTGTATTCTACCTAGCTTTCTAGGGTGATTGTGAATATCACATATTAGTAAATGTTGAAATATTTTGCATAATTTTAAACTTAGTGATAATTTTGATACAGTTATTTTACATTTACTTTACACTTATTAGCCATTCCCATCCTTTCTTGCCACTCATGGCAATCTTCATAGGCTTATTTGTCCTCATACTCATTACCAAAATGGTGGTGTTGAACAAAAACATAAGCACATCACTGAATTGGGCTTAACTGTATTTCATCATGTTTCTCTTCACCACTTCAGGGGGAGAAAGCACTTGAAGTGGATGAACTCTCCATCTTGTCATTACCATGTTTGTCTTTGCAGGATGTCCAAAATCTGAGCAATGAAGCTACCATAATCGACAAAGAGGAAGAAGACAAATTTTTTGGATAAAAATATGAAAGAAGAAAACAACTCACTTTGACTCTTGAGCAAGAAAAATTGTCTAATCTAGAGGTGAGGATCCCAGAAGATAACATTGAGGAGGTAAGTAGTACTAAGGATTTACCCATTGTATTGAGAAAGGAAAGAAGATCATGTGCTAAATATCCTATTTCTTAGTATGTTTGCACTAACAATCTCTGTGATAAGCATGAAACCTTTATTGCTACCATTGATGCCACAGAAATTCCTACCTCAATCTGGGAGGCCATGAAACTTGAACATTGGAATCAAGCCATGAAAGAAGAGATGAATGCATTAGAAAGAAATTCAACTAGGGAGATTGTTGATAAGCCAAGAGACAAGAAGGCAGTAAGGTGTAGATGGATATTCATAGTGAAACATAAGGAGATGGGACAATAGAAAGATATAAAGCTAGATTGGTGGCAAAAGGATATACCCAAACTTATGGGATTGACTATGAGAAAACGTTTGCCCCAGTGGTAAAACAGTTCGAGTTGTTCTCACTTTGGCTACTCATTTTCGATGGGACTTACACTAGTTGGATGTGAGGAATGTCTTTCTTCATGGAAATCTAGAAGAGGAAGTGTACACGGAGATTCCCCCAGGTTTTAAAGGGAAAAATGAAAGAAACAAGGTATGCCTTCTAAAGAAAGCATTGTATGGTCTTAAGCAATCCCCTAGAGCATGGTTTGGAAGATTTACAAAAGCAATGGTTTCCTTGGGATATAAACAAAGTCAAGGAGATTATACTTTATTCATAAAGCACTCTTCTACATGTAAACTCACTATATTGCTTAACTATGTGGATGATATGATTATTGCAAGAGATGATGAAAAAGAAAAATTGGCAGCCCAATTTGAAATGAAAGACCTAGGAAAACTCAAATATTTTCTTGGAATAGAGGTTGCTTACTCCAAGAATGGAATTTTCATCTCCCAAAGGAAATACGTACTTGATCTCCCCAAAGAAATAGGAAAGCTAAGATGTAGAACCTCAACAGTTCCTATAGAACATAATCACAGAATTGGAAGTGAAGAAAGTTCTCCTGTAGAGAAGGTCCAATATTAGAGATTGGTAGGAAAATTGATTTATCTATCATATACAAGACTAGACATTGCTTATGCAGTTAGTGTAGTTAGCCAATTTATGCATGATCCAAGAGAAAGACACATGCAAGCAGTTGACAAAATTCTCCCATACTTGAAGTCAAGTCTAGGAAATGGGCTATTATTCAAAAGGGAAGACACATTAACTATAGAAATATATACTGATGTTGACTATTCAGGTTCTATTACTAACAAAAAATTTACTTCTGGGTATTGTGTCTTTCTTGGAAATAGTCTAGTAACGTGGAGGAGCAAAAAGCAGATAGAGTATCTCGTTCTAGTGCAGAAGCTGAATTTCGAGCTCTTACTAAAGAAATATGTGAAGGACTCTGGATGAAAATTTTTTTGGATGACCTTAAAGTCAAGGTGGACAACCCTATGCAACTACACGATAACAATAAGTCTGTCATGAGCATTGATCATAATCCAATACAACATTATAGGACCAAACACTTTGATATTGATAGACATTTCATCAAAGATAATTTAAACAAAGGCTTTGTGATTACAACTCATGTTCCTATAGAACTTTAAATAGCATATATTTTTACAAAAAGGCTCCCTCTGGGTAGATTTCAAGATCTTGTATGCAAGTTGGAAGTGATTGATATTCATTTACCAACTTGAGGGGAAGTGTTGTAAATAGAGGAAAATCTTCCTAATTAGAGAAAATATATGTAGAATCTTCCTAATCAGAGAAAATATTTGTAGGATCTTCTAGATTATTTTCCAGTATATTGTTTCCTTATTTCCCATTGTTAGAAGATTAGATTGTTACAAATAGAGGTAAAGAGAATTTAATAGACATGAATGAAAATAATAAAAGTCATTCTCTTTTTCAAGACTTAACAACCAACACTGAGACCAATATATAAGTAACCCAGCCCTTGGGGAAGAACCAAACACTTAATACTCCACTGAGGATCCCATACTATTCAATGTGGGGCTTAGGCACCCCAAAATACAGAAGTCCCTATCCCTTTATAACATTGTCAATTTGTTGCTATATATAAAATACAAGTTCCTCAATCAATGTGAGATCTTCATATATTTGTCTTGTAAATAGTTGGAGATGTATATTGTGCTATTCATAACAACCAAGTGATCAACTTACTAATTGCAAATTTGCACTTTGTATAAGACATGCAAGTCTCAAAAAGGTGAGACACAAAAACAGTTATAGTCCACCTTCAAGAAGTTGGTAATCTATAGAGAACAAAGAGTAACCAACTTGTTCTATGCCAGCAGCTTAGGGAAAAGGAAACCTTTCAAGAATCAGAAATTGGAAATATAGAAGATAAAATGCCACCCATACCTTATCACCCACGCCAGTACCTAGCACGCCCATTTTCATTCGGCACTGAGCAACCCTGAATTGAAAGGTAGGTATTGGAAATCAATATAAGTCTGGCATGTTGACTTGATGAGCAGTTATAACTCAGACACACATAAAGGGCGTTATAATGCACTAAATATGGATTAGTCAACTTATGGCCAAAGATTCACCAAAGGTAGGTATTGAAAATGAATATAAATCTTGCATGTTGACTTGATGAGCAGTTATAACTCAGACACACATAAAAGGGCATTCTATAATGCACTGAATGTGGATTAGTCAACTTATGGCCAAAGGTTCATCAATACTTATGAGAAGCCTTGATGGTTGCAATAGACGTACTGAGAGCACACGGACTAATGCTACCAGAGAAGGGTAAGCAAAAGATATGGGAGTAAAATTCTTTACTTACCAAGAAACTCAAAACAATCATGCCAAATAAGATCCCAGCACTAACATTCACTTCAATAAAATTTCTAAAGTGCTTCAAGTTTTCTATTTTGAAAAAAAAAAGAATAATAATCAACAAAATGTTAAAGTTCTATTTAAGGATTACTAAATGAAAGCCAGGCACTTATGGCAACAAAATAGGGCCTCATTTGGACTTGAACAATAAACAGATCCACACTAATAAACCATTCATTCTCAAATACCGAACCAAGTTATCAACCACATTCGATTCAACCACTTACTATCAAGTGAAAAAGCACCATCTAATGAGTAATGCCTCCCAAGTGAATATTGAACCCAATGTTACAAATATTATTACAATGGCAGATTCCAGAACGTTTCATGATGTTGAAATGGCACACATCATAATGTCTCGACTTGCTCATTTTATGCAAACAACGTGCAAAATGTAAATTTGTACAACTATGTCTGTTAAGAGCACTAGTCTGTTAGAAATATTTTTTGCTCTATATAAAGAAAATTTACATACTCTCATCGTATCTTTCCAAATCAAGCAATTACACAACAGTTTATTCTATGAAAGTCCTCTCTCATTCTTGGAGATCTATGACCTTTGGCAACATCGATTAGGTGTCACTTGCATATCTTCACATTTTTGTGATAACGTCAAGGAATCAATTGTTATGTAAAATAAAGAGATTGAAAACATTACTAAAGTGCAAAGGGAAGATTTAGGTACGTTGTTGAATGACCCTTCCACTGATCAACGTAAAAGCCACCATCTAGAAGAGCCAATCTATGCTGCTCCATAACCATCTCTCCTAAAATGACCCTCAAGGGCTTTTCGGTAAATTCAGACGATGAATTCTTTATGTTCCTCTCACAAAACTCTCGCAGTGAGCGGGACTCGACGATGGCGTTCCTTCACGAATACGCACGCGCGAATTTCAGAAAAGCACGTGCGAATTGAGGATGGTTTGATTGAAACTGATTGCATAAGAAAAAAGGAGAGAGTGGAAGTGAGCGAGGTACCAGAGTTTGCAAACGAGGGAGCAACGAACGAGGTCGAACATGTCGAGGAGAGCGAAAATGGTGCACACGATGTCGGGGTCTAGAGACAGTATGTTCGTCGGAGTTTTCCGCCGTTCATATATTTGGTCGGCGGTCGCCGGCGAAAGACCGTTCTTCGCCGCCGTGAAACTCTGTTGATGTTTGTTCATTGTTTAAAGGAGGGAATCAAAATCACAGTGACAGAACACTAAGACAGTGATTTAACGGAGCAAATGGTGAAGGAAGAATCGGAAGGGAAAACCGAGATAACGGGGGTGACCTTAAGAAAATGGGTGGTGAGTGATAGACGTAACCACACCACTCCATGAAGTGATGTGTATATTTTGAATGAGGTGGCATAAAAATAAAGACTTAATTAGTTTTTGGTCAAAAAGTTTTCAGTAAATTCTTTTATTTTTTTAATTAAAATTGAGAATAAAATATTAATTAAATCTAAAATAAAATTTTGGGTAAATTAAAATAATGTAGTGAAAAAGGACAGAAAAGTAATTAGAGTTGACTCAATTGTTAAAAGATCGTATGTATATGTATGAGCTTTAACATTTAAAAGTCATGAAGGTAAGAACTAATATGTATGGTTGAAGGTTGTCTTGAATCCTAATGTCCACTCTGGTTTCTTCTCTGACAAAATTGTAGTATATGAGGAGGAAGATAGGTGTAGTGTTCATGTCTAAAATCACTTGAAGGTGTCGTTTACCAAAAATAAAGTTTCCCAAAAATAAAGTTGAGTATTTTATAAATTAGTCTTCTCTTTTAGGATTTTTAGACACTTTAATTTTTGACAGGTTGCTATTACATGTGTTTATCATATTCTATCTATTTCTCGATCACCTCTAATTCCATATTTGTTTATTGATTATTATTCATTAGTGTTTCTAGAACAATACTTTATTGATGCATGGAAACATTCTTCTTAAAATACCTTTGTTAAATTAGTCATAAAAGTTGTTATACAACTTATAGATATGATTAAATGATCATGTGATCTAGATAAATAGCTAGATTTGAATAACATTATTTATTTTGAATTTCATATTTATTTAGTGGCTAATGGTAATTGATAGTTTATGAAAGAATATTTTAGGTTTAATATCTATTTTAGTTTCTAATTTGGGGTGGTGTGTTCAAAGTGATCCTATTTTGTTGTTTTGAAATTTCACTATTGTCCCATATTTTGTAAAAACAGTTTAAGTTAGTCATTTTTCTTATAGCGTTAAAAACCTAACGATGTAATTGCCCATCTGGTCAAAAGTGAATGAGGTGTCCAGTTTTGTAATACATGTCACGCTGAGGTCAATTGAGGTATAAATTTTAAAAATAAAAATTAATGACGTGGAAAAGGTTTAACAGAGTCTTAAATGAAATCGTGGTTGTACTGTTTTACTACTGCTCGTGAAATTGTTGTTATGTGTCATGACTAATTACATGGTGGAGGAAGTGAAGAAGTTCCATTCTCCTTCACCATGCCCATCATTTACCTTTTCTTCACCTTCATCATCACCATAAACCTCCATTCTTTTAACACAGACATTATCACATCTCACTTGTACAAATAGAAAAACAACAACTCATTACCCATTTCTTCATCCTGAACCCACAATCAACACACCATTCTACCACCATCATTTTTCAACCTCAACGCATACACAATAACACTCTTGAAACCCACACAGTCATCATCCGAAATCTCCATTCTCTTTCTCTTTCTCCTCTGTCCATTCATGCATAAAGAATACAAAAAACAAAGGAGAGTCACCATTCTACCACCACCCAACACATTGAATGCTGGAATCACAAAGCAATTAAAAACAAGGAGCAAGGTAAGAAAAAATCCTAAATTGCAAGATAATGAACACCAAAACCTAAAACGTGAAATCAACCCAAGACAAGGAAACTCGATTCGCAAACAAAGAAAAGAACCTCAAAACATTAAAGTCAACCCTGATTCAAAATCCTAATTTGAAATCCCTAAAATTTGCAAGATCTGAAACACAAGTAAAGGAAACCACAAAACGCTGCAATCTGAAATCCCCTTCTTGCGAAACACTCTCGATTCGGAACGAAAAGGGAGGAGAAATCCTATGTTGTGTCTTCAAGTTGGAGATTTTCAGGAGTCATAGTCTTTTGGTTGGGTTGATGAGGCTTGTTAAAGACAAAAGGCATTCAAATGGAATTTGCCCAGGCTCTACAGAACAGTGTGCTTGGATTCATAAAAGTGTACTCAATTGCCACGTCAATTTGATCAGTTGCCACATAACTGGACAGGTCATTTATTATTGGATAAGGTGGACATTACGCCGTTAGGTTTTAAACGCCGTAAGAAAAAAGGACCACCTTAAACCGGGTTTACAAAACATGGGACAATAATGAACTTCTGAAAAAGGGTAGGACCAGTTTGAACACATCACCCCAAACTAGGGACCAAAATAGGTATTAAACCTAAAATATTCTTCGACCAACTATCAATCACCATTAGCCACTAAATAAATATGAAATTCAACTGTAAATATCACACTCTAGATATTTTCTTGATCGCCTTACTAGCACTCAATTGCGGATTTTATGGCCCAGTTGTGTCATCTTTAATTCTTTGTAAAATTAATACAGATTATCATAAATTCATCAATTCCCTATTTTTCTTCTTCTTAATACCTTTTCATGTAATTATAAGTTAAAAAAGGTTATTTACTTACAAAATATGATCAATTAAAACATGATAAGTGTCAAATTTATATGGAAATTTTAAGTATTCTAGACACTTATCAATTAGCTACCGAGGTTTTTGCTACCAATGTTTTAAAATTTAAGACCAATTTAGACATTAATTTCTTGGTAGCTAAATCCTTGTTCATAATATTTTAGTTGTTAACAATTGATAGTTTTTGGAAACATTAATTATTTTTCAATTACAATCCACCACCACATAATAGTAGGTTAAATAAGTTGTAAATAATGCTAAATTGGTTATTAATTTGGTTCAATTATTATATGACCTTGGACAACCACTGTACCTTTAATAACAATGTTTATAAAAAGCTTTGAATTTCATCATATTTGAATAGTAACCACTAATACATTTTTTGGAAACATATTTTAATTATTGTCAAAAAAATGGGTTAAATGATTGTCAAGATGTGGTTAAGTCAATTATAAACTTGATTAAGTGATCATATAACCTTGAACCACTTGACCTTCAAACAGGAGTATTTATAAAGTTTTGACATTCTTTATTTCATAATGGTAATCAATAATTGGGTGTTTGTGGAAACATATTGTAATTATTCTTGACTTAAACTATGCAACACCAAATCGGGTTAAATTAGTTCAAATAAGTGGTTAAATGAATTGGTTAAATGATCATATTACTTTGGACACTACTTGGCCTTCAATAATCGTGTTTATAAACCTATTAGTGTCTTTAAAATTGAATGCCTACCATTGATTGAGTTTTTGGAAACATACTTTAGTTATTCTTCATTTACACTTAGGAAGAAAAAATGGGTGAAGTAAGTGTAAAAATGTGGTTAAAGTAGACATAAACTTGGTTAAATGATCATGTGAGCTTACACAACTATTTGGCCTTATGGAATAAGCTCCTTCAAGCTATATGACTCAAACAAGGTGGAGACTTTCAAATGGGTTGATGGTTGAGGAAGTTTGATGTGGTGAGATGGTGGTTCCTCCTCCAAGCTATATGACTCAAGCAAGGAGAAAGTCTATGGTAGTGTTTGGGTGCTCTCAAGAGAGATTGGATCAACTTTTAAGGAAGGGTGGCTATAGAAAACCTAGATGGGGTGCTCTAGCCTTGATGACCTAAGTTGAGTAACATGACACAAATTTGACAATATAACAATATTTAATTCAAAAGTGAATTTACATGGGGAGACACATGCATCAATCAATCGTCTTTAACAACCATGTCTCTCTTGATGAAACTATGTGTCAAGTTGTTAAACACTTGTTCACGACCTCGGTGATGACCGCTCTGGACGATGCTTTCTCTCAAGAAATCTATGTTCCTCCTCCAATGCTTCTTGTCATTCTCGAAGAACCATCTGTTGAATAAGAAGCTTTAAAGGAAACCTATGTCGCTCCCTCCTCTTCACCTCCATGTACACCATGTCCAACTTTTGAAGACCTTGACCCTATCATACAAACACCTAGCCCCCCACACCAAACCACAACCTCAATCTCTCAATTTGACCTAAACACTAACCAAATTATCCCTCAACCACAACCTTTAGTCACCATTCTAGCCAACACCTCCCTAAACCTACCTCCCTTACCCTTTGATCCAAACTCTCAAGCCATCTTGACCCATGTTCATCACTTGCTTGCTAAAAACAATGCGTACCACAATAAGCTACAAGTGTCGCAATGTTTCAAGAAAACAAGGAAGAACAACAAGCAAGCTTCCGAAACCTTCTCAACACCCTAAACAATGTCATTGCCCAAATATTTCCCAAAGGTTAAAGAGTATGACAAAGGTTAAAACCTCCTTCTTATCATGAGGTAATAGTTTCATATTTGAAAGATATTGTGGATAATGTACAAGAAACTTAAATGCCAAGACTAATAATTAAATTCTTTTGCTAATGTAGGTCCTAGAAACTTAAATGCCAAGACTAATAAAAGTGGGCAATCCATAATAGAAAATGAGAAAGAAGTTGAAGAGATGGAAAAGGAAAAGAACTTTCAATTAAAGATGACTTAAGTGATGTAAATCTTGGAGAGGAAGAGAATTAAATATGAATGATTGGGATAGAGTTTTTTTTTGTTTGAGGTTGCTTAGTATGTATAAGCAACAACCATGGTCTATAGTAATTATGTAACAACAACACATTTTTTTAATGGTTGTAATGCAAAATTTGCTTAGTAACATACATAATTATAAGAATCTTATGGAGTAGCCACACTTTTTCTTTAAAGTTGTCTTGTTGAAATTGTGTGGTAAATACATGTAAATACAACCACTCTTTTTTACTATAAAATTATTTTATTACTAATTATATCCATATATCTCGTATATTTAAGAATATGTTACATTTTTTTTTAATGTTTGTGAATCTTACTATTCATGATGGTTTGATATATAGTTCGTATCTCGATTCAACTATCATAATCGATATATATATATATATGAGTTTTCCCTTGTATCTTATACTGTAACGTTTCTGTTTCAGAGTCTTAAAATATGTTTTACAGGTACTTGCTTTATTTTTCTTTCATTCTTTATCTGCATGTGAGGCCTTTCTCCTTCTTCACACACCTTGCCGTGGTTAAGCACCAAGACATCAAATACACTGTCACGACTACTACCAAAATCCTGATACCAATAGATGAATAATTGTAAGAGAAAGAAAGGGAAGACAATAGTTGCTAAGGAGCCACGCACGCACAGTAAAAACTTAGAAATAACTGCCGGTTGTATAAAATGCAAAGATCAAATACATAATTGCAAGTGGCAAATAACAGTGATGATTATAGTTCGCAACAATATACAAGTGGTTAACTACCCATGATCCAAGTAAATTCAAGATTTGTTTTAATTACAAGTATTTCTGAGAGTTTTTTTCTTACTAAAAATATAGAATTCTTATAGTTTTATATCAAAAAAACTCTTGCCAACGTTCGTTACATACAAACGTACAATTTTGCTTAGACAAGGCAGCAAGAGAAACAAAATATAGGGCAGCAAACGTAATCATCAACTGAAGTTCCATGAATCAATATACTTGGGCTTTGACCAATGCAGCATTGCATAAAATATGCTTAATCCTTTTTCTTTTGGACTCCAACCCATCGAGCAAAATCCACCCACCTACTCACAAATGTGTAATAAATAATTAGGAAGAAAAGACACTGCAAGCGTAATGGTACATATTCATAGAAATCAATTGAGATTAATCAATAATCTTACAGTAGCGAACCCCAGTAGGTATTGGCAGTTCTAACAGTAAAGTATGCTGCGGTTAGCATAAGCTTGTTTCGGTGTAGTAATGGTTCAAGAATTCGTTGCTCAATAATTCCTGCAAGTACCTGGTACCTGATAACAAAGGCTAATCCTTAATAAGAGGTTTTATTGTTTGTTTTCTTTTTTGTTTTGCTAACTAGCAGAGATCCTCATGATCTACAAATTTTGCAACTGTGACAGTATACTACTAGTGGATAACTCAGAATACAATCTATTCACAACTACTGTTCTCTTGATGGGATGTCCAATACTGTAAAAATACAAAGATAGAAGAAAAATAGGGGTAAAATACATTTATTGCAGTTTGTTCTGACAATGGAATACCTGATGTTGCTAATGACAACCATGTAAACTCCATGTGCTACACTGGTTGATATTACAGGTAAATTCTCAGCCTGGGCAGCAAATGTTTTATTAACAGCATTCTTTACATTAATCAACGCATTTGTTATCATAGTACCAACCTGAAAAGGCATTGCCATCAGTCAAATTACGCAGAGCACGGCCCAGATATATCTCAAATCCTGTTCGATACTATTCTGCTTATAGAACTTCACCATGATGAATGAGTGTAATTAGTACAATAGAAACAGTTTCTTCTTCGAACATGTAGCCCTTATGCCTCGTACGAGCCACACTACAACATGCTTGAGGAGCAGGTGACATATCTCTAAAATAAATTTGTAACATGTATTTTATGTCATCTACTGTACTTAATGATGCATCTAAACTTATTCTTTCACGATTTTCTATTTATTTTTGAATTAGGGTATTCTTCAATTGGGATTCAAAAGATTAATTTCTTGGAATACTGAAATCTATTTGAGTTGACCTGTTTTACACATGCTTTTCCATACACTCTAATCACGGATAAACTCTTAATCATATGGTTAAAGAAGAAAGCTATCTACTAACTATTTTACACCACATTGTATATGTAATTAGTTGTTAGTTAGTTTCAATGTTTTCTAGGTGAAGTAATTCACTGTTATATGGCTAAATACATAATGAAGTCTCAAAACAAGAACTTAGCAAAAGATTTATATCAGACTAGGAAACAGAGTGAAATACGAAGAAATAGCAAGAGAAATTCTAATCAATATAATACTTCTCCATTAACTTAAATCTTAAACCGTGACACCTAAAAGCTCAATCCAACTGTCAAAAACAATGAAACCGCTGCAAGAAGTCTAACCTAAATTAATTTTTGTTTTTCCATATATTTTGAAGATCAGCATAACTCCAAGACCAAAGGCTATAACAAGCTAAAAGGGTATTTTGTAAACAAATAATGTGCTAATTTACCAATGAAGCGCTGGTGCCAACAACAAATAGCTTTGCGCCGTTACGCTGCATAAGAGACGGAGATGATCCTCATTTAAAAGGAAAAATTATGTGACTTGCTTTAAATGATCCAAGACATACCACTATAGCACCTATTCTTTGGAGAAGGGTATACGATGTTCCAGGTAAAGCCACCTGTAGAGATTATTTAACTTTCTAATCATATCCAGTATAGCAATTACAACTAAAATTATAACAAAATTCAAAAGAAGAAATGTAGAAAGATGAAGGAGTGTTAACCTGAAAAGCATTATCAGGACAACCATAGAACAATTTAGCAATGGGTCCAGCACTGACTGCAAGGGGAGGTTTGAGAGAAACAGTAGGTGCAGGAAACCACACAAGTAGAAAACCTGTTACAATGCCTGTTACCTAAAACAAATTTAAAAACTGAATTAGGTGCTTCCCAAATTCTTACATAAAGAACTAGACAGAATACAAATTGAGTTTCACAAGAGTACAAAGAGTTAGTTCAAATATGATTAGTACAAAAGGGAAATTTTGAGACCACACTACTTCTGGCTCGAAAACAAAAATATGTGGATTGACTTTCGATGGAGTATTAGGGTAATTTTGGACAAGCTTCTCCATAGAGGCTTTTAGGAGAAAAGGATATGATGAAAATGAAATTAACTTCTTCATAAACTATAATGGGCTTATGCACATATTAAAAATAAAAATTTAGAAGAATTAGTTCGAGGAAACTCTTACAGATTAATCTGTTCATAAGCTAATTATAACTTACGAAGAAGCTCATTTTAGTTTCTCTCCACTTTTTGTCATAGAAGTCCTTATAGAGAAACTTGTTTAATAAAGTCTCGTAAAAGAATATAAATCTATCATTTGTTGATTTAAGTCTGCTAATTGGAAACTAGTGCAACAGCTCACAAACATGGCAAAACTTAAGAAAGAAGACATAAAGCTGACACATTATAGTTGCAAAATTCTAATTTTCTAGTCCCTATACCTCTTTTTCTCACATGATTAATCTCCATACATAGAATATTGTAGAAAAATTGACAAAATCATTGTACCTCTTAAAGACTTATCCGCGCCACGGTATATGTACAAGTCCCCGGAACAAATGGAGTAAAAGAATAAACCCATAATATAAAGAGGATAAGAAGAGAAACTAAGAAAAAGTAAGAAAATAGCTTGAGGAATAAAGTTTCCTTTTTGAGAGGAGAACAAAAAATTTGATTTGGTGTATGATTTGGAATCCAGGAAATGCTTTATTGACAGAGCAAGAAAGTTGGTCAAAAGCTAAAATAATGAATAATAAAAACCGTTGACACTTATCAATTAATAAGAAAATAAAAATGGTTGACCAATGTTTAAAACTAACTTTTCTTTTGCAATTATTATTATTTTATAACATAGAAACATTCAATTTAAACATTGGACATAATTTTTAATTTAGTCATTGTATATACCATTTTAATATCTTTCAGCCTCTAACATAAGGACTGAAAAAATTAAGAGTGATATTCATTGGAGCTAAAGAAAATAGCACTTTTAACTATAAGAATTAAAGAAGATTTTTTTTAATTAGAGTAATCAAGCATGCAATTAAATTTTCGAAGTGATAACATTTTCAATCACAAGCCTAAAATGTGATAAGTTGGAAAAAAATTTAGAATTATTTTGCTAGATTACTATAGAACAAATATTATATCCTGGTGTTAAACATACCACATTCGCAACAACAAAATCCAGCTCCTTCTTAAAGTTTTCCTTACGGCGCTTCAACTCTGCAGCTGCCTGGAAGCACACAGGATATCCATTACAGATTGATCATATGTATTATAGACGCTTCGCTATAAGACACTACAGGTTATTTATATTCACGGCACTATTCTTACGGAAACTGTTTTGTATATTCATGCTGATGAAAATCTCAATCCATGGTTAATTCATAGTATAATCTCCCTATGCCTTATTTCTTTTCAGGTCAAAGCAAATTATAATTTACAGATGTAAGAAAATTATGGAAGAGATTTTCAGAAATAGTGGAGAATTTATTTCATTTGACACACTAGCTCCATGGATTGGTAACACATTTCATTTAACCTTAAATGTTCATAATACTAGTGACCCTTCAAATGTTTAGCGGTTACATAAAAATAATGTCCTCTAATACATAATAAGAAAATCCTCAATAGTTATTTTACACACCAAGTTTTTCCCTCAATCTTGTTAAGTCTTCAAAGTTGAGATATTTAGTGAAGATATCTGCAAATTGGTCTTGTATCTTCACATCACCTAATTCCACCTTTTTCTTGACAATCTTTTTTTAAACTTAAATGTCCAGTTGACTTCAATTGCTTTATGACCCTCAATAGAAGTTTTGAAAACTACTAAGTACCATTCTTCTTAATGACTTTGATATCTTCCTGCATGCTTCAACCTTCTTCTGTCTTCCAAAGCGGTATCAAAGGTTAGGGATTCACTATCCACAAATAGACACAACAAATTATTTGTAAATACTGTTTAATCATATATCTCTTGAATACTTTTCCTTTTTCATGGCCCTTCACTTGATTTTGCTTGGGGGATGACGTTTTATGAATCAAAGGTGTTGAAGAATGAGGTGGAGTAGAAAATGCATTGTCATACAACTTTTTTAATGACTTTCCTCTAAATAGGGAACAGTTTCAATCCAAACTTTTATTACATAGATTTAGCTTTCAACGCGCATATGTATTATAGAACATATCCAATACCATTATTTTAACAGAAAGTCATTGAATTCTTTGGATGTAAATCCATCTTTTCTAAAAGACCTTAGAGCCTTGATTAGATAACCACCCTCCTCTTCAGCTTTAAATTTCTTAAAAGCTGCAAATGCCTCAAAATTTTCCTTCAAGTGGCTCTTCTGTTCTTTATTCGGCTTCTTTTGGGAAAACTTCTTCAATGCTTGCCAAGGACACATCAGTATTCCCCTCACCGTCTTCTCATCTCTGTAGGACTTAGAGCTCCAAAATTTAAATGGTCAAACCTCAAACGTCATCATGCTTCATCTTCTTCTGTAGGCCTTTAAGCATTTTGCTTCATTGGTCTTGATGCTTAAAGTGAACATTCTATTTAGTAATCAATTTAAAGTTTTAATCTCTAGGTCTCAAACAATTATCTTTCGAGATAATTTTATAGCCCTTCTCAACATGACGTACTGGACTCAAAATATTGCTTCTTCGTTTAGGAACATAATAGACATTCTTGATTAATTTTGGGAGTCTCATTTAAGGAAATTAAAATAGTATCTTTCCCTTGGATTTTCACCTTAGAAGAATCACCAAAGGAAATATTTATCTGCACCTTTTTGTTCAAGCTACACAAAATTCTCCTTATAACCACAAATGTGATTACTTGCTTCATTATCAATATAATCTTGTATAATAATTCTCTTCAAGTTCCCAAACATCTTGGGAACCTAGACTTCAATGTGATGACACCAACTATTATATTCGCATCGGTAAGACAAGAATTGAAACAAATTCAGGTAATTGTTTCTCATCTCTCAGCTCACTAAATATTTACCTCAATTTCATAAAAAGTAAAAATAGTCCAATTCAAAAATAACATACAAAATAATTATTAAAAAAAAAAACATATCTGATTGTATACCTGACTATTTCATTCTTCATTAAAAATGCAAGAATACTTAAATAAATATAAATTCATTTCACATAATTGAAAATTAAAACTTATCCATCTTACATAGAATAAAAAACCTAATATATTCGCACTGAAAAAGAAATCAAAGTTGGATGAAAGAAGAACCTTGGTGAAGATGATAACACCACTTTCGATGAGAAGCTTGGCCAAGAACAAATCATCTGCGAGCAACCTTTCCCTAAATCCACGGAACTTGAGCAACCACCGCAGTACAACTGACTGTTCCATCTGGAAGAACCTCCGCATTATCGAACCCGGAACCCTCCCCGCGGAAACTGCTGCCGCCAAGTCTTCCGGCAAACTCTCCAACCCCCGGCCGTCCTCCGCCAGCGCCACCATCGCCTCTTCCCTGTTGCGGCCCCTTTCCTCGTCTTCATCACCGCCACCACTGCCCCTGTTACCGCTTCCGCCGCCACTCCCCGACGAGCTGCCACCATCCCGGTATGCGGAGATGGCGGTGGCTGTAGTGTGGACGAAATGGGTGGTCGTGAAAGGGCAAATTTTAAGTTTGAAAGGCAAGAAGATGAGAGTTGGGTGGGGTGGCAGTGACGAGTTGTTGCAGTGAGAGAAGAAGGGCGTGGATTGAGTGAAGAAGAAAGACGCTATAGCCATACGTGAGGATAGTTGGTGACGTTTAAAAAATGGAGGGAGAGAAGTCAGAGATGATAAGGTATTGGATAACGGGGAATTTTTAACATTTTAGGTATAATTATTAAAAAGTTTAATACTTCATTTATCCTTAATTTTAGATTTTTTTTTTTGTTAAATTGGTCTTACATTTTAAAAAAGTTATGTTAGGTTCATATTTCGTTAAAATTGTTCAGAATAATTCTTTTGATTTACGACGTTAAAAATATAACGGTGCAGTTGTTTTTGTGGCCAAAACTGAATGACGTGTGAAATTTTTGCAATATGTGGCACATATAATATAGTTGAATGTGTAAATAAAAAAATATATAATGAGGTCAACTAGGTTTAACGAAATGGGTTAAATCAAATTATCCTTATCTAAGAATTCTATCGTGATTTATGAGTTTAACAATATGGTGAAACTGGACTTGTAATCATTGTGCGTGGTGATTCCTTGAAGGTCAAATTTGAAGAGCGTACGTTCGTGAGGTAAGTGTTGCTAACCCTAGCCTACTTACTTGATGTTCTTATTGTTGGATTTGGGGGTTAGGGTTTAAGGTGAAAATAGAGGGTGGAAAGTAATGGTGGAGAGGAAGTGGATGGTGGAGGTGGAAAGTAACGGTGGAGAGGAGGTCAATGGTGGAGTGGAGGTGGACAAAGATGGTGGAGTGGAGGTGGACAAAGATGGTGGACTGGTGGTGGAAACTAAGTCAGATATCTTTCATGTGTTTTTCGTGATATCCATTTGGGACCAAAGTACACAGTTTTAAATTGAAAAGGGGACCACATTGCACATTTTTTGACCAAAGGGGAAACTAAATTTAACATTACATATAAATACCTGAACGTAAACATTGAGCTTCACCTTCACATTACATGAACACTACACTTTAACGTAAACATTGAGCTTCACCTTCACATTGTTTGTGCATTTCTGGCTTGTGCAATTTGCAGGTTGGTGTCCATGGATGCTGCTTGCGAACTAGGGTTTCTGCAATTTGGGTAGCGATTATGTATGTTTATGGTTTGCTGCATGTGTGAATTAAGTTTCTAGGTGTCGCGATTGCGATTTTCTTGTTCATATTTAGGTTGAAATTTATGGTTTGCAGGTTAGAGATTTCGATTAGGTTCTTGCTTAATGGTGGTGAGGTGCAACGCATGGTAGAGATTTTGCCCTGATTACGTACTGGTGACGCGGTTTAGGGTTTCATGAAGGCTAGGGTTTGATTTTTGGGTTTTCTGTTGCTTTTCTCTGCTTCGAATTGTAGGTCTGTGTTGATGGTGGTGACGGCAGCATGGTGGCCTGAGGGTTTGGTGGTGGCACGTTTCGTTTTGCGGCAGCAGCGACGGCTAGGGTTTCACGGTGGTGGCACAAGGGTTTCTAGTCTTAAGGAAATAAGGGTTTCACAGTGTTCTCCTATCCTTTTACATTAACATTGTCACATCAATGGGTCACAATTGTCACGTCATAAAAAATTGGACAGATCACAGTTGTCACATCATTGCACCGTTATGTTTTTAACACCGTAAGTCAAAAAGACCAAATTGAACTGTTTTTAACGAAATATGGGACAATAGTGAACTTTTTTAAAAGGTAGGACGATTTTGAACACAACGTCCCAAACTAAGGACCAAATGATGTATTAAACCTTATTAAAATGTTTAATTAAGTTGATAGATTAGATATTTTTAAGTGAGTTTCGTCTATTTTTATTAATTATTTAAATTTTTTCTATTTTAAATTAAGTTTAGTTTTTAATTTTTTTCTTTTGTTAATTACGTGGTTTGATTGTTATTTTTATCTCATTATTTTATTTATTTATTTATTTTTATGTAAAAAGTAGGATTGGTTAATATAAAATTATATTGTAGTTAAGATAAAATTATGATTAGTTTATACATGTTGGATAATGGAGACAGTCTCATTAATAATGTCTTTAATCATGGTAAGTGATAAGTTTTAAGGATTAATTTTTTTTTCATAAATTATTAAGTAATTTTAATTTTAGTGTTTTTTTCAAAAAAAAAAATTCTAGTTAGATTTCTATCATTTCGAAATTCATGGATTAGCCCAGTGTTAGTGTTTTTTATGTGACAAATAGAGTGGTACCATCTCGTTTTAATAACACGTGACAAATTATATAATTTGAAGACTTAAATACTAATTTTGTTGAGTTTATTTAACATGATGGATTAATTTTTGTAATTTTATTAAATTTAATAAAGTTTTGTAACATTATTTAAATAGTTAACGACATATTGAACAGTGCGGCACAATTCATCTGACATGTCAATTTATCTTACGTGAAGGGGAGATTCATTTTCTCACCCATATCCTCATCATCATCTTGAACTCAAACATTTCTCCCAACATTCAAGCAACATGACACAACCTCCTTACCATCCTCATCTTTGAAGACCTCCCCTCCATCAACCCCAATATCATAACATTAGAAGATTTCATCTCCTTCATCTTCACCTCTAGGACCCATCACACAACTAGATCATCCACCTTCTGAAACATAGGTAAACTCTATAAAGGAGAGGTTTGAATAGAATTTTAAATTTTTTTCGCAAGTAAGTGTTAGATGTTATTGCAAGGGTTAGACGGTTTGTAGATAATGTTGAACACTTAAAGATTTTCAAAAGCGTTTAAAAAGCCTTTAAGATGAAAACAAGGATGAAGACTTATTTTTATAATGGTTCACTTAAATATGAGCTACGCCTAGTTCTCCTTTAAGCACTCTTAAAGGGTTTCACTAATCTTTGAAAGATTTCAAATGAGTTTCATCATTCCTTGTTTACAAACGAGTATTATCACTCCTGGTTTTACACTAATCCAATTGACTAGATCATTTTCTCTGCTGAATTAAACAAAAACTAGTTTAATTCAATTCTGAATAAACAAAAACAATAAAATGTTTTTATAAAACAAACATATGATAACTCTCTTGAAGATGATATTTTTTCAATACAAAGAGTATCACTAGTGCAGTTCAGAGAAACGACACCGGTTATTTTCGTTTATACGCAACGGTTCCTGAACCGAGGTATATACAGGCGAGGTAAAAAGGGGTAGCCTTTTTGCCTCGATTCTGAACGAGGCAGTATGTGAGGATCTTTTGCCTCAGTTGGTTTCAAACCGAGGCGGTAGATGTTTTTTTTTTCCAGAAAATTCGGACTTTTGCCTTTCAAAATCATTTTTCTTTCTTTTTTATCTACAACAGCGGAGGCGACAACAAAACAGCGTGACGAACGGTCAAAGGCGGCGATGAACGGCCGAAGGCGACGACAAACGACTAAAGGTGGCGACAAACGGCCGAAGATAGTGACGAACAACTGGTGGCGACGACGAATGGTCACTGGCGACAAGAAACAACGTAGTTTGCGTGAGAGAAGTAGAGGCAACAACTTCGAACAATAGGTTAAATTTTTTTATCATGGCGGCCAGTGGTGGAGGTAGCGACGGGGTGGAGGCAGCAGCGACGACCAGTGGTGAAGGCAGCGACGACGACCAGTGGTGGAGACAACAATAACAGATCTGCAAGCTATTCGCTCGAGATGAGAAGCAACAATTTGCAGGTGAGTCTAAGGTTGAGTTTGACTAATGCGAGTTGAGGATGGTGGTGGTGAGAAGCTTGTGGAAGAGGAGAATGAAAGGGAAGAATGAAATAGGAGAATGAAACGGGAGAATGAAAGGAGAATCAAATGTCTGAATTTTACAAATTGAAGAAGTTATTACCTCAATTAAGTAGATAACCAAGGCAATAAGACTCTACTACCTCGGTTCTAAAGACAACCGAGGCGTAAACCTTTCAAAAAAAATTCAAAATAAAATTATTAATAGAAAAATTTAAAGATATATTTCTAACTATAGGCATCGGTTCACGGTTAAACCTAGGCATAAATACCTTATGGCATCAGTTCAAATGGAACCGAGACAGTAGAGGTTGTTAAAATGGATTTGAAACGTTCAAATACAGAGGTTGTCAACTTTGGCAGGACATACTGCCTCGGTTATGCACAGAACCGAGGCAGTAGACCAATTTTGAAAAAGTTGGCAGGTGAAAAGTTTGATTTGCAGAGGGAAAGCAGGGTTTTTTTTGCCTCGGTTGGTCAGAGAACCGAGGCAGTATACCCTTTAGCCATCGATTCCAATTGAACCGAGGCATATAGTTTCGCAAAGGTTACGAAATTGCCACTGCATTTTGATACGCTTCGATTTTTTTGAAACCGAAGCGTAACGTACGAGTTAAAAACCTCTTTTTGTACTAGTGTATCCAAAAACTTGTAAAAAAACTTTTTTTTTCAAAGGCAGTTAGGTGATGCAAGTTTGAGAGAAAATTGACGACGTAAGAGTAAATAATAATGATTCTTCTTGTTCTTCTCTTCATGCGTTCGTCTTTATATAGACTTCTTCAAAAAAGATATGTTACTTAGAGCATTAACTTTATCACATAAGGTGTAGCCTTTTGGTATGAAGTCAGATGCTATGTTGCTTCATACAAAGGCAATTGTGATGCTTGTATAGATACGTTAGACAAAAGATATTGAGAAAACATTCCCAAAATGTCTTCCTATCTCTGAACGTTCTTTTGATCCAATGTAGAACATTTGAATGAAGCTTTTCCTTTAATGATTTGCACAAATAAAGAGAACACGCCATAAAAAATAAGAGAGTACTTTTCGTACATTCTTTTCATGTTAGACGTTTATTAACGTTTAGGCATGTTACGTGTACTATAGCATTTATATATATCCTATTTAGAGTAACATTTAGGGTTTAGGATAGTGTTTACACATGTATAGCGTTTAACATGTTTATCGTAAACAACTCATTTTAATAAATTTTATTTCGTTAGACACTATTTTTAAACTTCAAAACAATGGTTGCTTAGACAATCTTGTCTTAACACCTTCATCTTCTTACAACACTAAACAATCCATCACCAACATAACCAACCCACACTGAACATAACCATCATTAATCACCCATCCCTACATACCTTCATAAAAAAAACACTATCACAAATCTTCTTTCTCCATCATTCCAAATTCAAGAAACCTCAATCACATACCTCCATTTCAAATGCAAGAAACCCTAATCACGAAACATTAATCACATACCATCAATTCAAATTCAATAAACCTCAATTGATTGTATGTGGTTATGTGTTGGTCCGTTCTTAACTAGTAATTGACTAGGGAAAAAGATGAAGTCGATTGTGGTTGAGAGTAGTATTGGGTGTATTGGTTTTGTGAAAATAAAGATAATGCAGAAAAAGTTTTTATGTTTGTTTTGTGTTGATGATGGGTGGTTCGATGTTGAAAAAAATGAATATGTGGAGATGAGTTTTGTTCACGGAGGAAGAAAATGGAGTGTGAAGTTGGATCCTTGGAGAAGGTGGAGAGTGTTTTATGAAGATGAAAGATGAGTTTTATGAAGTTTGATGTGTGTTAGTGTAGATGAAGTTGGATATGATGATGGAGGAAATAGGTCATGGAAGATGAAAGTGGTGATGGAGGAAAAAAATACACTTCATACAATGTTAGTTTCTCTACTATACCATTAACTATTTAAATGTTATTACTAGAAATGACCAAATTGACCACAATTGACTAAAATTTGGACTTTATTAACAACAAAAAAAAGATGGCCACATTGAATAAAATCAATGAAAATAGGGACATAATTAGTATTTAAACTTTAAAAAATGAAATTAATTTTCCACTTCATCTTCTTCTTCTCTATTAAGGTACCCATCCAAGGTTCTCCATTTCCAGGAGTGTGATCCATTTCCAGCATGTGAGGTCCTCAGCTATCCAACACAGACATTGTAACACCTAATTTTTGAGATGTCCTAGGTTTACAAAATTTTTTGAGAACTTATCTCTAATACCATTGCGAAATATAAATTAAATAATTTTTTTTTATTATAACTGAATTTAGAAAATTTTATAAATCAAATGTAATTATAAAACGTTCATGGAATCTCGTTACAAAACTATTAGCACTGAAATTAAAATTTCATAGTTCTCTCATGTATTTCCTTGCTCAACTCTACTTTAGCTACATTTGTATCAACATCTACTCTAATACAAGTACAAATCATCAGAGATAAAAACTACAATCACAATATGCAAGGGTGAGCTAACAGAAACAATTTATATAAACATAAATATTTATTAAAACATTGCTTACGCATGGATCACACCACTACTTAAAACATGAAAAACAAATTCGCATCATGTTCAACATATAAAAAAATAGTGATAATTTTAAAATGTCAATTTATATAATTTTTGTTGACAAGTGCATCCAAACCCATAAAATATAATAATATATGAACTTTTAAGTAAATATATTTTTAATTATAACAATAAAAATTATTCATTATTTTATATTAAATATAATATAGTAATTTTATTAATTAGATAATTGTATAATCTTGTACTTTTTAATATGTGAACAAGATGACGAACAATAAATTTATAATAGACTTCATACTTGATTAAATCTTATTAAAAGTTATCTTTTCGTATAAATAATTTTACAGTTTTCCTTAATTATAAGATTCAATATCAAATCTTTTTCATTTTATAATGATTAAAATATAATTAAATCTTAATTGTTATTTATTTCATGTCTATTGGACAAAAAAAATTGTAAAACACTATATTTAGAAACATATAATACAGAGACACATGTTTTAAGAAAATAACTCTCTCTGCAATGAATTATGTATTAAATTGGTGAGTTTATTACAGAAACATTTTCTTAAAATGAGTTGTTTTTTAATAAAAAAAATCTATCAGGTGTCGAAACCAGGTGAGTTCAAAATACAGAGTGTTGTTAAACAATAATGAATTATGTATGTCTGCAAATAACTTGGTGAGTATAATAAAGAATTTTTTTCTTTTAAAATAAGTTTTTCTTTTTTAAAAAAAACAGAAAAAAAGGTCCTACCGGGAGTCGAACCCAGGTCGCTGGATTCAAAGTCCAGAGTGCTAACCACTACACCATAGAACCCCCGTAATATTAATAAAGTTTACTCAAAATATAAATTTTCAACTATACTTCAATAAAAATATAATAAACCTTTTTATCATTTTTAATAAATTATATAAAGTTCACTCATTGTTAACTTTGGCTGCACTTTTTTTCTCTCTTCTAACTGTTCTTTCCACCTTTTTTCTCTCTTTTCTATTTCTCTCGCCATTAACTAAAAGCAGAAAGTGAATATTCTTTCCTGCCATCTTCTGTACGTGATACTTTCCCCTTGAAACTGGAAACACACAAGACTGGAGAAGTGGTATTATCAATGAGGCTAGACAGATGAAACCAACACCAGTGTTGAAATGTGTGCAATATAGCTCCGAGTCCTGGGTGTTGGACACTATCATATGTTTCAGCTCCTTCAAAATAAGGTGATTTCCCTTCCATTACACTCTTTAAAACAACACCCAAGTGCACTTGCAGGAAAGCCTTTCAGTACTCAAAATCTTCTGGGCTTTTTCCTATCCAAAATAGCACCAAGATTGGGTAATGCATTATTAAATTTCTGAATCCTGAGGAGGCCTTTGATAATAGATGTTTCGGATTGTGAGAATCTTCCTTTTTCCATCACCATATTGATAAGTCGGATAAGGGTGTCCTCCCTTGATAAAGAGCAAAGACCTTCAGCCAAGAAACCAAATGACTGGAACTCTGGTAATATTCCTTTCTCCAACATTTCAATCGTAAAATCAACAGCCTCTTGTATCGGTCCTCCACCATTACAGAGGCCACGGAAAAGAATCTTGTATGATACAGCATCCGGAGGATCACCTTTTTCCATCATTTCTATGAAAAGCCTCATGGCTTCGCTTGTTCTCTTCCTTTTGCAGAGTGTTTGAATCACAGGGTTATAAGCATGTGGAGTCAAGACCATACCTTTCATCTGAAGAGATTTAAGGAGCTTAATTGCAATCTCTACTCTCCCCGCCTTACACAGCCCCATAATAAGGGTCCTATAAGTTACAATATCTGGTTCACACCTCATCGACCAGTGGAAGATGAGGTTTGGGTTGATACTTTGTTGTAACATATAGTCAGTAAGATTATATGTTTTTCTCTTTTCTGTTTCATAAAATTTGTTTATTTTTTGGGATAATAAATAAGTCTGATCAGAGATGAATTTAAGATATAGACCAATAAAGAAAAGAGAGAGACCTTAATTAAGGTTGTATTTTTCTTTTACTTCATCTTCTTCTTTTTTTTTTCTTAGTTCTTGGTGCTGTAAATGGGAGGAAATTAATTCCGGTTTTGTCTTTTTATCTGTGCTTTCAGTTTTGACATCTTGTTACACTTCATATGACTGCCATTGACTTTTCCTCCCTATGTTTTTCTTATTTTAGCTTATTTCTCTATTTTTTGTAATCCCTATATTTTGGTACACATAAACTTTTGAACCAGTAGGTACTCAACTCAAATAATTTTAATATATATTACTTAAATACATCTTCAAAATTATTCTTTTAATTTTTTTATTATATCGGCGGGTTATAAAATTAGTCTATATCATTATTTATTAATTATGTAACATGCATTCAGACGTTACAAAATTAGTCTTTATCATCATTTATTAATTACGTGACATGCAGTTAGACCTGTTACATTACTAATTAATATGAAAAAAAAAAACATATAGCATTTTGTTATCATTAAACAATAAGGAGTATCATTTAATTATTTTTTAAGATTCATAAGCAAATACAAAACATTAAAATTAGATTTATTGTATTTACATTTACCAACAAATTTATTACGATGTACGGAAGTTGATGAGTAGAAAGAAAAGGTTGAGTTTGGTGAGTAACTTCACTCTGAAAAGAACCTAAAACACTAGCATGCAGATGTTGTCTCTGTGCCATTGTGCATGCAAGGTGATGTGTTTCTCTTTTAATTAATGTTGAAATATCACGTATAGAAGATGGCAGGAAGTAATATTCAATTTTTTCTTTTAGTTAATGGTGAGTGAAATGAAAAAAACAAAGAAAGAGAAAAAAGGTGGTGAGAATAACAGAAGAAAGAATAAAAAATGTGCAATTCGTTACTTCCAATTTAATGGATAAAATTTTATTTATATAATTTTTATAATTTTAGAACTAATGTCTTCATTTCTAAAATTGAACACTAAATAAAAATTTAACTCTTAATATAAAGACGAAGTAAATATTTAAACCTTATTTATATTTTTTTTAAATATAAATTTTTCTATGTTTTAAAATAAAGTTTCACAAATACACTGTTTATTTTACTCCTGTAATAATATTTTTCAAGTTTCATTAACATAATTTATTTTTAATCATTTGGTAAATAGTTAATCCAATGTTTCAAATTTTTTTGAAAGAAACATATATTATGTAATTCATTTTTGAAAGATTCATTTAGATTTTTATCATGAATAATAATAATATATTCCCTTAACCTTTTCTTCTAGTTTATTTTATTGAATTTTTATATTAATCGTCATTAATAATAACAATTTATACTAAAAAATATATTGTTCACTTTCAAAATTATAGTGATTTCAAGGCAGTGTTTATAGCTCAAGGTTTCACTAGTTTCTATAGTAGATTTTGATGTGAAATTTGTGACAGTTTCCTAATTGATTCTCTCTAAATGGAAAATATAGAAAAAGTTGATTTAATCACCTTTTATTCTTGGTTCTCACCTTTGGATTTGGTAGAGGAATACACTTTTAATATCTTCTCCGAATTATAACAATTATGTTATTATATACAATTATTACTATTAATTTGATCGACTATAAACTGCTTGGACTTCGAATGGTTAATTAATGAAGTAATTAAGATTTTTTTTGTAAGAGTCACTATCAAAACCTTTTCACTTTGTAAGTATTAAACACATAATTAAACCTTATTTGTTATTTATTTTTATTAAATAAAAGAAAGTAAAACACTCTATTAGATGAAATATTATACCAAAATTTAATATTAAGCCGTACATCATATATATATATATATATATATATATATATATATATATATATATATATATATTTAAACTCACCCAACTTAGTTTAAAGAATGAATCAGAAAGAATGTTATATGATATTTAATATTACTTTTCAAATTATTCTATAATTGGAAACCTTATTTCTTTGTTTAATAGAATCTGCAAATTCAGAATAACTTACCAATTACAGCAAGATCAATTATATACCTACCTATATCTTTGTTTAATGCACATCTTTCCTACCATCCAATTTTTTCTTTTTTTTTATTTCTATTTCTGTTTAACGCATCTCTTACAAAATCTTATCTTCTGTTTTCTTTCTAAATATTTACAAGATAATAAGTATGTAGCAGTCAATTTCGTTGCAGTAATTAACTTTTTTCAGCATCATTCGCCCAGACAAATGGGGTCACACTTCCCGCATGGTGTAAGTAGATAAGGTAAGCCACCTGGTTCATCTCAACACCCCTCCTTTTTCTGTATCCAGAAGTGTGTGCAAGAGTATCGAACCAAACAGCACTTTTTTAATGAATAATAATGCAAGCCACGTGATTCCTTGGAACACTATAATTTGCCTTCAGTGAACAAAGCACAACACTCCACGAAGAAAGCTCAGAGCAGAACAACATAATCCACAATGAGCACCGCCGCTGGAAAAGTAGTGTGTGTCACCGGCGCTTCCGGTTACATCGCTTCCTGGCTCGTCAAGTTTCTTCTCGAACGCGGCTACACCGTGAAGGCCACCGTTCGCGACACGAGTATGATTTTTTTTGTCTTCTATAATTTTTGTTTTCGTGGTTGATTATTTGTGGTGATGCATAACTATTTGGAAGATTAAAGATTGGGTAATGTGTGATGTTCAGGTAATCCCAAAAAGGTAGATCACTTGCTCAGCCTTGATGGTGCGAAGGAGAGATTGCATCTCGTCAAGGCCAATCTTCTAGAAGAAGGTTCCTTTGACTCTGCCGTTCAAGGTTGTCACGCTGTGTTTCACACTGCCTCTCCCTTTTTCAACGATGCCAAAGATCCGCAGGTTTGCTTCTTTTGCAATTTGATTTGTGCATTTATTTTTTTATCTGTTGCTGTGTAATATTTTGTTTTTAATTTATCTATTGCAGACTGAGTTGTTGGATCCGGCAGTGAAAGGGACTCTGAATGTTCTGAAATCGTGTGTGAACTCGCCCACGCTGAAACGCGTCGTTTTAACTTCTTCTATTGCTGCAGTTGCGTTCAGCGACAGGCCTAAAAACCCTGATGTAGTGGTTGACGAGACTTGGTATTCTGACCCGGAATACTGTAAGAGAACAGGGGTATGTACTGTTTCCTCTAATAAACTTTCATTACACGTTAATCTTCATTACCTAGATGAAACTTCATTGAAGAACCACACAAATTGTATATACAGTAAAGTTTCAGACAACGAATAATTTGAAGACCAAGAAGATCTACTGGTGTGAGTTTTAGAAGAAAAAATCTTGAATACAAAATCACTTTTTACTTCCACTAAACGTCAATCCTCATTATGTATATGAAACTTCATTGGAGAACCACACAAATTGTATATACAGTAAAGTTTCAGACAACGAATAATTTGAAGACCAAGAAGATATACTGGTGTGAGTTTTAGAAGAAAAAATTTTGAATACAAAATCACTTTTTACTTCCACTAATGTATGTGAGTCTAATCTTTCAAAGAAACCATTGGTTTAACACCATTCGTGGAAAAATAAAAAATAGTATTTCAAGCAGAGTATGGCTTATATTCTTTGCTTTCCATAGCATGTAAGTGCACAAAAGCTTTTCATGATACGGCTAATGTTTTATCTATTAAATTTTGATGTTATAGCCAACGGTTTAAAATCTAATTTGAGGTGCATAGAGACGTTTCTCAAACAAAGCATACAAGTAAACACCAACAATTATTTTAGCTTCATCCCAGTGAAGACTGGGTATTCCTTCGTATGATTAAATTCTGTTTGTTGTAATTTTGGTATTATGCACTCATTGTTCACTAATTCTCATGCGTAGCTGCACTACAAAAGAATTTAATCTGCTTCTCTCAATTTGTTCATATGATATGAGAACAGCTTATTAGTTGTAATTTTATATGCATTAGACGATTGCTACTGAACTTTAATACTTATATTTATTCAAATGTCAACCAAGTGTTGTAATTTGTTATGTATCATGTGTTATCATGTTCTTCACTTTTTCTTTCTATTTCCTGTTTTTGTTTTAGTTATGGTATAACCTTTCAAAGACTCTGGCCGAAGATGCTGCCTGGAAATTTGTTAAAGAAAACAATATTGACATGGTTACAATGAACCCAGCATTGGTTATTGGACCTCTCTTGCAACCAGAGCTTAATACTAGTTCTGCTATAGTTTTAAGTTTAGTTAATGGTAAGTAATTACTATTTATGCAGCGTGCTGTATAATTTCTATTGTTTGCTTTGTCTGCTTCTTGATTACAGAATGTAATTTTTTTCAACTACAACTGTTATGAGTGAAATGAAATGAAAAGGAAATATAAAATAATAAAACAGAGATTAAAATGCAATACGAAAAGGACTGGCTAATAATTTGTTATAATTCAACTCAAACTATGTTATGTTACTAATAAACGCTGCTGCATAGCTAAAGCGTTAATGATAGAAAACAGAAGAGAATGATAATAAACTACTGCACTTTGTTATTCACTTATCAGAGTCTTTAAGTAGGCAAATTCAAACCCCACATAGCCAGACATTAGGAATCCTACTATCAAGAGATAATTGAAATTACAGGAACAATAACAGTAAAATGTTTTAAACCACTAACAAAGTTATTTGCTAACTACTTGGACTCATTAACCCCACACACTCACACACATGTACAGCCTTCATGTGTTATGATTTTCACTGCACAATTTTTAGATAATTGAAGAAACTGATTCATCGCCTTGACACAGGAGCGAAAACATTTAAAAACAATTCTTTGGGATGGGTCGACGTGAAAGATGTTGCAATGGCCCATATTCTAGCATATGAGAATGCTTCAGCTAATGGAAGATATTTACTAGTTGAGAGAGTGGCACACTTCGGAGAGGCTGCGAAGATTTTACGAGATTTATACCCAACATTGCAAATTCCAGAGAAGTGAGTATAAATATTTTGATAGTATCTAAATTGCATACATTTTATATACATAAAAGGTGAACTAAAGTCCCCGTCTGTTGTACCTTACTGTTTATTGCTTTACTTTGCTTAAAAACTGAATTTAGTGCATAAATGCATTCAGCGATGATGATCTGAATCTATACAAAACCTTAGATTCTATAGGCTAAAACAACATAACAACCTTCCTAACATAAGACTATATGCCGCTACCAATTTGTCCTAATTTACAATATCAACAATCTGTTGTAACTCAAGCTTATAAAAAATATATTAATTTACTAAAATTAATTAGCTACTGTACAAGTGGTGTGGAACACTCTTGGCTGGGGAATAGATATTATGACTTCTTCATGCATAAATTTTTAGATATCCTGGATTTGAACATGTATTGTTTTGCATATGCAATATTGATACATATAACTCTAGGTGCATACTTGAGATTCTTAGTTTCACCATAATCTAATGACTAGAACTTTTCACACTTAAACGTCTCCAGTATATTTTTGTAGCTATGGTAATTTGTGTGGTTGGAATTCATTAGTGAATTATATGTTCATTAGGTGAGGCCAAAAGAAAAACTTTGCATATGTAGGTATTTAAAAAATTATTTTGTAAGAAAAACTCATTAGGTTATGGGCCCAACGTGACACTTGATTTGGTGGTCTAATGTTGTTTTGCATTTGTATAATTATAAGTAATTTGAGATTTTGTTGTTTTTGATTTTTCTAATACCCATTTCACTCTGTCAACAATATTGTCAGGTGTGAAGACGATAAGCCATGGGTACCAATATTTCAGGTTTCCAAGGAAAAAGCGAAGAGCTTGGGGATTGACTATATTCCTTTGGAAGTGAGCCTCAAGGACACTGTGGAGAGCTTGAAGGAAAAGAAGTTTCTCAAAGTTTAATGGTACCCTTAAAGAAATGTGGAAACCTTCTTATGCCTAGGCTTGAGTAAATTTAGTATTAAATAAGAAACTGATGTAAGTGCTGTAATAAGTGATTCTTGGACTGGTTTGTTCCGGTGACAAGTTTCAAACATGCGTCCCCATGTTAGAGTCTGCATTAGACATTGTATCCTCGTGATATTATATTAGTAGAAGATGTTTGTTTGGAAAATTCGTTGGTAAGATCAATGTGGAAAATTAGTTGGTAAGATGAATATTGATTGTCTGTCAGACGTAAGTAGGATGTTTTAAATTTGAGATACCTAATGTGTAGGCATGTGTGATATTTGGAGAGGTCTTTGTCTATTTTTAGTACGAAAAGATTGTAAAAATGTATATTTGGTGTAAAATTTAGAGGCAAAGATTGTAAAAATGTATATTTGGTGTAAAATTTAGAGGCAGTTTAGTAGACGTTGTGTATTTAAAAAGTTAGGAATGATTTTATTTATTTGAATAAGTGAAGGATCAGGACTAACATTTGTTGGAAATTGAAATATATTGATTTTTTGTTGGGAAATTGAAATATATTGATTTTTTTAAAGAATTGGATGATTTTATATAGGTGGACTGTCATAAATTTTGTTTTATTAGATTTATTTTTTCTTTTAGGGGGTTTTCACATAGAAGGATGGAGATTGAATAAAATAAATTTGAGAGGATTTGAAACTAAATTAGCATTGTTTTTAAGAAATTTGGAGGTGAATGAGTGAGTTTTTAAGAAATTTGGAGGTGAATGAATGAATTTAAAAGTAAAGTTTATGAAAATTTTTAAGAAATTTGGAGGTGAATGAGTGAATTTAAAAGTAAAGTTTATGAAAATTAATATAAGATTTGTCAAATTTGATTGATAAAAAAATGTTAAAATTGATAGAAAATAAAGATTATTAAAATGTTTTTAGTGATAAAAATAATATAAAATTATATTTATTAATAATGTGTTTATTGGTAAAAAATATTATAAAAAAATCAAAATTATTTTTGAAAATAAAATAAATTTGTATCTAAGTAAAATTAAATAAATATGTTTAAAATTTAATTTTTTTAAGAATATAATTTATTATTAAGTGGTATAATTTTTTTGTTTGTGAAGTTAAATTAAATATTTATGATCAACCAAGTGAAATTATAATATTATATGACATAAAAAATGCATGCACATAAGATACAACTATATTTTTTTTGTGGGTAATATAATAAAATAATGTTTAGAGATAAGTTGGTCAAGTTATCCTCAATTGGTTGAACATGTCTTTACATTTTATTTGATACCTTGCATTCTATTTTGTAAGTCTTCAACTCCTTCCACATTTGAGTCATCATGTCGGGATTTGAAGGATAGGGAGGATGTTCAAAATGACCACCAAAGTGTTGGCTTCCTTTAATAGGGTCATCATGTTTAGGACCTTGATGTTCTATTTGTCCTTCGTCTTCATCAATACAGAGATCATGCTGCCAAACACCATTGATGTTAACAATATTCACCCTCTTTAAATAATTGGTAGAAAATTGTTGTCTAGTCTCAATCTGAGTGTTGCATCGATGTCAAGATGTACTCTACTATATTGCATGATTTTGGTGATCAATACACCATATAGTGGAGTTGTGTCACTGACCTTGCATTTAAGCATATGTTGCACAATGTGATGAGGTCAATTGATAGATATATTATTTTTTGGCACCCATAACATAAAAATATCTTCTTGCAACAATTTTGCGAAATTTCCAACTCGTGGAGTTAACATATGCACGATAGCATAATGTCGAAGTCTGTCATTAATATTCAAACAACCAACCGTTTTCAAATGTTGACCCTGCATTTCTGGTCTAACCATAATAGCCAAAATGTCATCTCATAATCATAAGGAAAGTCATCTGGTATATTTTCAAAGAATAATTTTCGACCCTCATATTTTAGATGAGCAACATTTAACCAATCAGCTGGTCTCAACTTAATTCTCTTTTTTGTTGACCTCACTCTGAAGATATCAATTTATTGAGATCCTTAGATTTGAATAGAAGATTTCAGATAGAAGGATTATTCCAATTTAACAAAATATGATACGCCCTGAAACACAAGGTGATGATGAAAATATAGACTAGAGGTGACAAATGAATCAAAATTCACAGTCTGAACTAGAACATTTTTTGTAGAGATATCAGTTGCTTAATGCTCCATCTAATGACTATCGTTGAAGAAATGACATTGATCTAATACTTCTTTCACGAATGACCTCCTTTGTGAAGAAGTGTTTGTCTCAATCACTGTTCCTTTTCCCTTATGACTTCTTCGAGTCATTTTTCATGATGATGATGCCATTGAAAGAATAACTTCAACAAAAAAGAGAGAAGAAAAACAAAAAATTTCATAACAACAATATAATATTAATAACAATTACGAACTTCATACATATAATAAGTGCTGATAATTAACATTGTTCAATATAATGCAACAATTGTAGGAAGGGTCAAAATGTTACAATTAAAATCAACTTAAGACTATTAAACATATACATGGACTTAACTACCATCCATCATCATTGTTAAACAACTTATTCCATCTATGATGTGAGGGCATTTTCATTAACCTTTTCGTGCATACAGGGTTTGCACACAGGAAATCATATTATTGTTCCATAAGTGTATCTTCTTGTATGTTCATCGTAGATAACATTTCCCATATGTCGTCCTCAGTGTATTGGAAAGATGGGGTGCGACGCATGATCTCCACTCGGTTATTGAGAATTTCATTCCTCTTCTCAATGACAATCACTTGACGCTTGATTATGGATGATATTTTCTCAAAATGAGCATTACTGGATCCCATGACGTCCATGAAGCCATCGAGCCTTGTCGTCAACTTACCAAATTGTGAGTCCATTATGTCGACCATAGGTGCCTTCTGCTTTCAACCAAGTGAAGATGAAGTGCCTCCTAATGGAACGGAAGGCACAAACTGAGTAGCCCTTTTAGGAAAATCATCCCACAACTCAATCATTTTGAGAACAATGACCCCACAATCATATCTGGAACACTCACAACACCATATGAACAAATTATTACAACATTCTTAATCAAATCTATATATTGAATGGGACCACACTTTGGTCAAACCATTAAGGCAAACTACTTACATGTTTGGTTGAGTGGGAATAACGATATGTTGTACTTTAAATGTTGGCTTCTTGTCTTTAGTACAGTTTAACAACATCGAAAATAAGAGTTCCATGTTACAAGTCTGTACACAAATAAAAGAAAGTTCAAATATGAAGTGCATGGTAAAATAATCGAAATAACTACATGTTAAAATAAATATCTTTACAATAAAATTGTCTATATGTTTACGTTCCTGTCTATTGTGCTTAAGTGAATCAAGAGTTTATAATAAAATGGACAATTAGAAATAAAATTAATATTTTTAAATGGTAAAGCATGGGTATCATAGGCTACAATAAGTGCATGGTTACAATAGAATGATTAATTTGTGTTGGTTTAATTTTGTTGGACTGGGTTACATTTCTAACATATTGTTTGAGTAGGACCTACGTTGGGTCCACATTAGAATATGGATGACTCTTTAAATGTTGATATGTGAATGATGATAAAAGGAGTGTAGATAGTATTTAGTTGATTAAGGTATGTGTTTGATTGACTTCATATGATTAGGAGGTTTTAAGATCAATAAGTGAAGAAGTATAGATTGAGTTATGAATTTTAATACCTTGAGGGTGAAGTTGAGGTCTTGTTAGTGGTATATACTTGAAGAAAGGGACATGTCTATCTTATACCTAGTGAATCCCGAGTTTTTTACTATCTACCGTGTGATACGGGATATGGGCTCTGTTTGGCCTTGTGTGCGAAAAGAGAGTGACGTTCAAGTACTGCACCTTCTTTATATTTGGGAATGATGTTTTGCCTAGTCTTTGGCTCGTTGCTGAGTTTAGTACCCGGTACGCGATATGTCAATGTTTTTACTCATAAGTCCTTGCGGAGTAGGGAAACATGTCCTTTAGCCGTGAGGACGGGATGACTTGAACGATCCTATATGAGGAAGCTACAGGTAGTATGGTTACGAGCCTATATGGGGAAGCTACAAGTGGTATGGTTGTGAACCTATATGGGAAAACTATAGGTGTTATGGTTGAGTACAGGAGATGGACTAGGGTCCTTGATGATGATGTTGGGGTTCATGATGACGATGTATTTGGAGACTGTGTTGATAAGGATGACATTGATGGTATGGTAATGACATGGCTGATGAGGATGTTGATGAAGACACTAGTACAAAAATCGCGTACAACGTCGAATATTTTGGGCTTTTAACGGCTAATTCGCGAACGACATTATACCAGGAGATGTTAAATTTAAAAAATTCGAGGTTAATTTAACGTCGAATTTTGTTAATATACGACGTTAAGTTAACGTCAAATTTGGTCAATATTCGACGTTAATTGTTTTAGTTTTTTTTAATTAATTGTGATCATTTTTTACAACTCTACGAGACCTGAAAAACAAAAAAAACAACAAATTTCAGTTTTTGGTATTTTATAAAACATGAACTATGAACATGTAGTGTAGTATCAACAACAAAAAATAATAATCAACAATAAACAAGTTCAATCAAACAACAACAATAAACAACTTCGACTAAACAACAACAACAAACAAGTTCAACAAAAAAAACAACAAACAAGTTCAACAAATAAGTTCTTAAAACGAAAACGAAAACGAAAACTAACCTTCAAAAGGTGGGTTCGTCAAAATAAAGTTTCATCACAGTGAGAGAAAGAAGAATGCGCCTATTAAGGACAAGAACACGAAAATAATCGGTTAAAACAAACAAAAATTATACATAAAGTAATTAATTAACATGCATTTGTATCAAATGAAAGAAAGAATAAATGTGATGCTTGTCAAACTTCGTTCGAGAAAAGTTTGAGAAGAGAAGAGGGTATCGCGCGTTAAGATAAAGTGAATGAATTTTCAATCTCCTGCTCAATTTTTTATTGAATTCACTAACCTTTTGACGTTGAATTTAAAAGTCATTCGACGTTTTATAATTGCATTTATTTACAAAAATGTCGTCGCTCATTTTTAACGTTGGTTATTCAGTGGTTGGACGTTGAACGCGTGACGTTATACGTTGTTTTTGTACTAGTGAGATCATGGTGTGAAAATGATAATGTTAGTGAGGATAATGCTATAGATGAATGTGTGGTTGTTATGTTGTGATTATTTGTTATTCATACATTATATTGTTAATGGTGGTGTTAATGGTAGTTTGCCTATACTTGTTTGTGTTTGTGTTTGTGCCTTGCGATGATCATATGACCTTTGGTTATACGGGAGTAGCAAATGTTGCAAATGTTTCATATGCATGATAGAGACGCGAGAAAATGTGAAATACTTAGGCTTATTAAAAGTTCTTTATGTTTTAAAGTTTTAAACAATGTAATTGGGACTTTTTCACCAAAAAACTATGAACAACATTTGTCCATTTATAGTTTGACGAACTATCAGTATTGTCTAATATTGTACAAGACATATTACTTATAACTTTTTTATTTTCTAGAAAAATAAAGCACAACAAAACAAACCAATATATATAAACAACAAATATTGTCTACACCATCTTTATTAATACATACAATACATTTCATCATTTTAATAATATATTTAATGGTTATTGCTTTTGAACTAAAAAGTGAACTTATAACACCACATAAATTTTCATCAAATTCTACTTTAGTCCACCTATAGCCAACATCAAACACATACCTACAATTATACTTGTTGAGGGCACCTATCTTTGCGTCACACGAAAGGATTGATTCAAAGATACTCATCGACTAACCATCTCCTTCAATAAAAGACAACATATGTCTAAAGGTCTCTCAATATATAAACACCATTTGAAAAGTGTCTCTCCAATCCTTGTACGATTTGTATCCTTAAGAATACCATTCATTTCAACAATGTATTTTTTGTCAAACTATGTATGAAGACAAATATACAATACCATAAAAAAATAACCATACCATTACTTCATCAATAATATGAAAATAATTGATGTCAAATATATAAACCCTTTCCAATTAAACATGTCATTTATTTTCTCTTTTGTATGTCTACTTATACAAGTCATTCCTTGTATAAATATGTCTAAAGGTCTCTCGTTATACAAACATCATTTGAAAAGTGTCTCTCCAATCCTTCTACGACGATTTGTATCCCTAAGAATACCATTCATTTCAACAATGTATTTTTTGTCACACCATGTATGAAGACAAATCTACAATACAATAAAAAATAACCATACCATTACTTCATCAACAATATGAAAATAATTGATGTCAAATATATAAACCGTCATTTATCTTCTTTTTTGTATGTCCAAATATACAAGTAGTCATTCCTGGTAAAGATCTTATTCATTCAAAAAGAATGAACCATAAATCAACAACAAAGTTAAATAACAACATTATAAAAAAAACAACTTTCACGTAACATTGACCACATAATAAAAAAAATTAAATTTTTAATCACTAACGAAACGAGATTATGTATTTTACTTAAAAATGTGTTGTTGAACTTCCCCGAAATAAATCCAAACACACAACAAGAAATGAAAGAAAAGCAACATTGAAACAATATGTTTCATCGAAAAATTCACATCGAAAAATCTACATTGAGAAACCAATGGAGCAAAATAGAGCTATGTTTTCCGATCTCAAGTTGCAACGAAGAAAGAAAGAAAATCTCGCACCTAACAAACTTGATAATTTCGTTTTTAATATTAAAATCTTTTAATTCGATATCTTCAAAAATAAATTAAAAATCCATGTAAATATTGACAGAGTATCAAAATGTTATTAAAAAAAGTGTTAACATATCATTTTTGGCTATTTACCGCGCTAAGAATGCAGTCAAATGGTTTCAACTTACATTTTCGTTTGAGATAATTACAAGCCACGTGTTTCTTCTTAAAGATGTACTAATATACCAATTACCATTTTTTGAAAATTTTTCGTCGTTCAGAGCAAAAGAAGATAATCCAGAATGAGCAGCGGAGCAGGACAAGTAGTCTGTGTCACCGGCGCTTCCGGTTATATCGCTTCCTGGCTCGTTAAGTTTCTTCTCGAACGCGGTTACACTGTTAAGGCCACTGTTCGCGACCCAAGTATGTGTTTTTATTGTTCTGTTTTCGTCAGTGATTATTCGTAGTGATGGTGTTGCATTACTATTTCGAAAACTAAAATTGGATAATGTATTGGATCTGTTAGGGTCAAGATTACTGGTTTTATCAGTAATCTAGGGTTTAGTTTTGTTCCCTCTTTCAAAAACCTGTTCATTCTTTTGTTTTGAAATACTTTTCATCAGAAAGATTATGAAATACATACCTGTCTTCTTCTCTTTTCTTCTTCTTCGTTGATTCCTTTTCTGTGCGTCTCTGCCATGGCTCAATGCAGAGCTTCTCTCGTTTGCCATATTCAGTATAATGTGTGATGTGCAGATGATCCCAGAAAGGTGGATCACTTGCTTAACCTTGATGGTGCGAAAGAGAGATTGCATCTCTTCAAGGCGAATCTTCTAGAAGAAGGTTCCTTTGACTCTGCCGTTCAAGGTTGTCACGTAGTCTTTCACACTGCTTCTCCCTTTTTTAACAATGCCAAAGATCCGCAGGTTTATTTCGATTGCAATTGGATTTGTTCATTCTTTTTTTATCCATGGCTGTATAATAATTTGTTTTTACTTTATATGTTTCAGATTGAGTTGTTGGATCCAGCTGTGAAGGGGACTCTGAATGTTCTGAGATCGTGTGTGAACTCGCCGACGCTGAAACGAGTGGTTTTAACTTCTTCTTTTGCTGCAGTTGGGTTCAGCGACAGGCCTAAAACCCCTGATGTGGTGGTTGATGAGACTTGGTACTCTGACCCAGAATTCTGTAAGAGACCGGGGGTATGGGCCGTTTTCTCTAATAAACTTTCATTACATGTTAATCCTTAATAATATTATCGAGATGAAAACTTCATTGTGGAAAACCACAAAAATAGTAAGTGTGGTAAACTTTTGTGTTTCTTAAAAGACAAAAATTATACATGGACAATATATATGTATATGTGTGTCCTAAAAAGAAAATTATGAATGCAAGATTGCTGTTTACTTCCACTTTTATATGTGAGTCAAATCTTCCAAAGAAACCATTGGCTTAACACCATTGATGGAAAAATCAACATAGTATTTCACAAGGACACAATCAATAACTTTCAGCTGAGAATGTCTTCTATTCTTTGCTTTCCAAAGCATCTAAGTGCACAAAAAAGCTTTTCACAATATGGCTAATGTTTTACCTATTAAGTTTGATGTTATAGCCAATGGTTTAAAATCTAAAACAGAGGTGGATAGCGGACAACTAAAAAATCCTGTAGAGAAAGTCGTAGGTTTCTCAAACAAAGCATACAAGTAAACACCAACAATTATGTAGCTTCATCCCATTTGCAGACTAGATTTGCTTCATATGATTAATTAGGTTTGTTGTAATTTTGATATTATGCACTCATTGTTCACTTATTGTCATGTGTAGCTACACTACACTACTAAACAATTTAATCTGCTTGTCTCGTTTTGTTCATATGATAGTTGTGATTTTGTATGCATTACACAAAAAGTACTGCACTGTAATACTTACATTTATTCAAATGTCAACAAAGTGTTATAATTTGTAATGCATATTATGTTACCTTGTTCTTCTTACTTTTGCTATTTCCTATTTATGTTTTAGTTATGGTATGTCCTTTCAAAGACTTTGGCCGAAGATGCTGCCTGGAAATTTGTGAAAGAAAACAGTATTGACATGGTTACAATGAACCCGGCATTGGTTATTGGACCTCTCTTGCAACCAGAGCTTAACACTAGTGCCGCTATGGTTTTAAATTTAGTTAATGGTAATTACTGTTTACATTATGCTCTAAAATTTCTATTTTATTTTATTTGGCTGCATCTTGATTACACAATGTAATTTTTTTGAACTCAAACCTTGTATGAATCAATTAAAATGAGAAGGAAATATAAAATAATGAAATAGCAACTAAAATGGAACAAGAGAAGGAGGGTTAATAATATTTTATGATTTTTCTACTCAAACTATGTTATGCTATTTTGCTGTACTATTTTTAGATAATTGAAAAAACGGTTCCATCGCCTTGATACAGGTGCGCCAACATTTAAAAATGATTGTTTTAGATGGGTCGACGTGAGAGATGTTGCAATTGCCCATATTCTAGCATATGAGAATGCTTCAGCTAATGGAAGATATCTACTAGTTGAAAGAGTGGTACACTACTCAGACGTTGTGAAGATTTTACGAGATTTATACCCTACATTGCAACTTCCTGAAAAGTGAGTATAATTATTTTGATATTATCATCAAAATAGTGTACATTTATATATAAAAGGTGAATTTGATTTGAGGTCTAATTTTGTTTTTGCATTTGTATAATTCTAACTAATTCGAGTTTTTGTTGTTTTTGATACCAGGTGTGAAGACGATAAGCCATATGTGCCAGTGTTTAAAGTTTCGAAGGAAAAAGCAAAGAGCTTAGGGATTGAATATACTCCTTTGGAAGTGAGCCTCAAGGAGACTGTAGAGAGCTTGAAGGAAAAGAAGTTTACCAAATTTTAAGTTGTTACCCTTCAGGAAAAGGTGGAAACCTTCTGTAGTCGTTCATATGGCTTCTTATTCTCATGCTTATGAACATATTTACTCTGCAAAATAAGACTTAAATCAGAACTCGTGAGTACTGAAATAAGGTTGTTCTTTGTGTGAAGTAGTGTTTGTATTACAGATTTAAACCACTGGAATATTTTGATTTTATATTTTTAGACTTTTTTTATGATAATAAAAATAATAAAAACAATTGAATTTTTTATATAACTATTATTTTAACGAATAATAATTACTAAATTATAAAATATTAAATACGTTAAAATGAAATATTCTATTTTTATTAATATTATTATGATTATGTACTTATTTTTGTAAATCAAGAAAACCAAATATTTTAAAAGAGGTAAAAGAAATGTGTATGTTGAAAATTTTAAAATTTTTAACCTCATTATTAATTTTTATAAATTAATAGAAAATATTTGTACATGTCTGGTATTGTTTGTATTAAGACAACTTGTAAATAAGACTTGTGAATTTGACTCGTTTGACAATGGAGTTGTCTAGAGACTCATTAGTCATTATTGATGTGAATTTGTAGTATGGCCTACAGTGATAGATTTTCAATTTGAATGTATGAAATCTTTAACTATTAATGATAAATAGATTCACAAAACACATTATTTCCATTCAAAATACTTTTACTATGCTTTTATCAAACACATCCTCTATCTTTAAAATATATGAAAACATAAAGTCCATACATTGTATTAAAATGGAAAAAGCTTTAGAAAAAATTGATTTATTAATTTTAAGGGAATCTAAAAAAAAATAGTAAAAGAAAAGTTAAATTGTGAAACATAGATGATTAGAAATGTTAAATGTAAATTATAAGAAATGCACAAGAAATATCAAATATGATGATGAACACAAATACCTTCTGTTTATTCTATTTCTAGTTTCAAGATTACACAATTTACTACAAAATCATTTTTGTCTCCATGAAATACGAGTAAGAAATGTTGTTTATTCTATTTCTAGTTTCTAGATTACACAATTTACTACAAAATCAATTTTGTCTCCATGAAATACGAGTAAGAAATGTTATATTGTGTTGTATTTTTGAAAATGTTAGGTGATTATTTATTTTTCTCATCATTAATCTTAACTATTGGATTAAGCCTAGTCAACTCGATCTTTGACTTTGATCAAATATCGAATCAAATCGATGTATACTTAAGATCGAACTGAGTTGATTCAGGTATAATATTGAGATTATTTAGTTCGATTTGAAAATATAGTGAGATCAATAAGTTAAATATAATAGAAAGATGTGTCAAGACTAGGGATGGCAACGGATCGGGTCGGGCATGGATAGTGCCTACCCACAACCCGACCCGACAAAAAAAAATCCACCCGCTACCCGACCTGCTACCCGCACGGATATCCGCTTAAAAAATATCCGCGGATATTTTAAAACCCGCGGATATCCGTGGATACCCGTGGATATCCCATAAATATTTAAAAAAATATATTTTTATAAAATATTATAATAAAATTTAAATAAAATTACAAAAAATATATAAAATATAATATATATTAAATTAAATATAAATTAAAATTTAATTTTAATTATATTTAACTTTATAAAATATAAATTAATGTTAATTTTAATTAAATTTAACTTAATAAAATATAAATTAAATTTTTATTTTTATTTTTTGCGGGTAGCGGATATCCGTGGATACGGATAGTATAATACCCGCACCCGACCCGTTTATAAGCGGGTATTAAAAAACCCGCTACCCGCAACCCGCGGATAGTAAATATCCGCGGGTACCAACTATCTGTCGCGGATTTTATCCGCGGATATCCGCGGGCGCGGATTTTTTTGCCATCCCTAGTCAAGACAACAAAAAAAAACCTAATTGAGATGAAGAATGAATTCATCATCATTCTTCATTTTATATTTTCCTCTATCTATCGTCTACTTGTTAAATAAAGAATAAATAAAATACTAAAAATATAATTAATGAAAAAAAATTATGAATTAATTGAAGACCATATTAAACAAGAATTAAGTTAAGTGAATTATTTGTTAAATTTATTCTAAGGATAAAAAAACATTCAAACACGTTAAAACATATTGAAAAAACTTCTAAATTTACTACCCAATTAAAACAAACTCATGTCAAGTAAATTGAATTATTGTGAAAGATATCAAATTCAAATGATTGATAAATAATATATATATATGGGATTTACTAATTTGCGTACGTTTGTTTTTCAATTGATACATTTTAACAATGTGTATCGAAACCCTTACTCACCTCTCTCATTTCTCTCAATCCTTTCTCTTTCATCTCTATCACTGTAACATTTTCTCTGTCATCCCTATATCCCCAAGTGAAAAAATCAAAAAACACTCGGTGTTAAACAATTTGCCTTTGTAAAGGGTTGAGTCATTGATATATTCACCTTCAGGGAAAGGTTCATTCAAGATCTCTTCAATTTCATCATCTTCACTAATAGGCCAATTACCAATTTCTTCATATGTCATTATGCCGGTGAAAATTAGATAAAATTAGATAAGACAAAAATTATAAAATGAAAATTCATTATGAAATCATTTTTTGTAAGAAATTGTTTAACGAGTTCTGATTTTTTCGAGATCAATTATCAATTCCTTTAATGTCATCATGCTTGTAAAAATTAGATAAGACAATAGGATGCCAGAGTGAGAGAGATGAAAGAGAAAGAGTTGAGAGGAATGAGAGAAGTGAGTAAGGATTTAGCGGTTTCTTGTTTTTTTTTTAGTTTTGAGAATGAAAATTATTCAAATACCTTTAACCAAGTATTTTTGTCTATTAAAACTCGATACACATTTCTAAAATATACCAACTAAAAAAACAGGCGTACGCAAATTAACAAATATATATATATATATATATATATATATATATATATATATATATTATTCTCCATCAATGTACCTTTTTCCACACAAGAAAATCATTTTTTTTCACTCTAAAACTCAATCCCATTCTTTATAACTCAACATCAATCGATCAGTATATTTATTAATATATGGACAAAAAAGTGTTGATATTCCAACATATTAATAAAGACCATTTATTTTATTCTTCTCTCCTTCAATAGAAGTAAGTGTGTGTGGATTTTCTGGGCAGAAACCACCGACATATCTCATCACAAATCGAATAACGTATAAAATAAGATGATTTACTAGATGAGAGTATATTATAAAAGACGAAGTGATAAACTATGTACCCGACATACGTATCGCCGCAATAAATTATTAATATCTACAAATTTAACTCAAAAAGATTCTGAAATGTTGCCTCGAGTAATGTTTTCTGGTTTTTTATTGTTAACAAGTTTTTAGGTGCGAGATTTGCGCTTACAGGACAAGATTGATTTTCCTTTTTTTTTTCATTCTTTTTTATCGTAGATTGCAAATAATTCATGAAACGCCTGGGAGTACGAGATTCACCTCTTCATAAGCAGTCTTGAAATGTAAATTTTTAATTGAATTTAAACTATATTTATATTTTATCAATTATAATAATAAACTTTTATATAAGCTATTTTAAAAAAAATACCAGAACGATTTCCGAGAAAGTCAGAAACATGTTGTTTCACGCAAAACTTCCCAAGTCATTCTGAGGGGAAGTCGTGTTAACAGCAACTCATTTGATCAACTTATCACCATCAAGACCATTAAACGGTAAGATACCAGAAGAAGTATGGTTCGGTAAAAAGGCCTCATATCGCAACTTGAGAGTCTATGTAAGGCATCAGTTCACATTCCGAAAGATGAAAGAGCAAAGCTCGATGCTAAGGCGAAAGAGTGCATATATCTTGGTTCTCCAAGAGATGAATTTGGTTTTAGATTATGGGATCCTGCAAACAGAAAGATTGTTCGAAGCAAAGATGTGGTGTTCTTTGAAGATCAGACAATCCAAGACATCAAGAAAGTGGAGAAACCAACACTTAAGCTGATAAGTGATCAAAGCCCTATTGTGATGAACAACTTAGGGGGAGAGACTCGTCAAGCTGAGACAAATCAGGAGTTACAACTTGATGAGATGGCTGAAGAAGCAGATCAACCTAATCTGACGGTAGAAGATCAAGCAATTGAGAATGCTCCGCAACAAACCCAATTGAGGCGATCAACAAGGCAGAAGCAACCGTCAAGAAGGTATTTTTCAGATGAATATGTTAATTTTACTGATGAAGGTGAACCTCAAAGCATTGTAGAAGCAATGGAGATGAAAGACAAAGACAAATGGTTTCAAGCCATGGAAGAAGAGATGCAATCCTTAAAGGAAAATTAGACTTATGATTTGGTAGAATTACCAAAAGAAAGAAGAGCATTGCAGAACAAATGGGTGTTCAAGCTCAAGAATGAAGAGAACAACCTAAGCCCAAGGTACAAAGCACGAATTGTCGTGAAGGGGTGCAACCAGAATAAAGGAATAGACTTTGATGAAATATTCTCACCAGTAGTGAAGATGACATCCATTAGAGCGATTCTCGGTCTGGCAGCAACACTAGACCTGGAGATTGAACAATTGGACGTCAAAACAACATTCTTACATGGAGACCTAGAGGAAGAAATTTACATGAAGCAACCAGAGGGTTTTGAAGAACCATGCAAAGAACACTTTGTGTGTCGTCTGAAGAAAAGTCTCTATGGTCTGAAGCAAGCTCCAAGACAATGGTACAAGAAATTTGATTCCTTCATGATCCAACATAATTTCAAGAAGACCTCCGCAGACCATTGCGTGTTTGTGAAGCATTATGAAAATGGTGAGTCCATCATACTTCTCTTGTATGTTAATGATATGTTGATTGTAGGGAAGGACAAAATTAAAATAACTGCTCTCAAGAAGGCATTGAGTAAGTCTTTTGCCATGAAAGACCTGGGTGTAGTGAAAAAGATACTTGGAATGAAAATCTCCAGAGATCGTTCTAGAAGAATGCTATGGGTATCTCAAGAAGATTACAGTGAGAAGATTCTCAAAAGGTTCAACATGCACAATGCCAAATCTGCTCGTGTTCCAATTGCTGGACATTTCAAACTCAGCAAGTTGCAATGTCCAAAGAATGAAGAAGAAAAAGTAGAAATGAACAAGGTACCCTACTCTTCTGCCGTGGGTAGCCTTATGTATGCAATGGTTTATACAAGGCCAGATATTGGCTATGTTGTAGGAGTTGTGAGCAGATTCCTGTCAAATCCAGGAAAGGAGCATTGGGAAGCTGTTAAGTGGATACTAAGGTATCTAAGAGGATATGTTAAAAGAAGCTTGTGTTTTGGCAATGGAGATCTAAAGCTAATCGGATATTCAGACTCAAACATGGCTGGAGATGTCGATTCAAGGAAGTCAACATTAGGTTATCTGATTACTTTTGCAGGGGGAGCTGTTTCTTGGCAGTCAAAGCTACAAAAATGTGTGACATTGTCTACTGCTGAAGCAGAGTATGTAGCGGTGACTGAAGCCTCTAAAGAGATGCTATGGATGAAGAATTTCCTAAGTGAATTAGGACATGATCAAGATGATTATGTGGTGAATTGTGATAATCAAAGTGCCATTCATCTAACCAAGAACCCCATGTTCCATTCACGCTCGAAGCATATCGACGTCCGATATCATTGGATACGAGAAGCGTTGGATGAGAAGAAGTTGAAGATAGAGAAAATCCATACAGACTTAAATTGGTCTGACATGATGACTAAGTCAATACCAACCAAGAAGGTTGAAGATTATTGTCAAGGTGCTGGTGTCATGGTACCTTCCAACTAAAGACAGGATGCAATGATGGAATGAAGGATGGAATACCCATTTTGAGTTTTATGGGGGAGTTTTGTTGGATAAAAACAAAAATGGGACCCATCCACATGCTGAAAACAAGGGTCAATGTTTTCATATACCATATATTGAGGAAGAATGTCTTCCACCTTCATTAAAGCTCCTTAAATTGCTCCAATGCACCAACCATGTTTCTTGTCCTTTCTTCCTTCATTCATTATAAAATGAATGCAAAATGTGCAGCAAAACATAACTCACCAAGAATCAAACGGTGAAGAAAGAATTCAAGAGGAGAAAGAGAGAAAGCCACGGGTACTACCGTGAAGAGAGAAACATCACTGAGAGGTGAAAGACACTGTGTAGTAGAAACTGTGAGTGTGCAAAATAGAGTGTTTTTGTATACCATCCGAGAGGGTGAGATTTATTGAGAGATCCTCAAAGAGTGAGAGAAACACTGTAATCCTACTTTCATAGTGGAGATAATTTTCTGGACTAGGTCCCGTGGTTTTTTCCGAGAGGATTTTTTACGTTAAAATTTCCGGTGTTATTTTTTCCTACGCATACACAACTATTTTTTAAGCTTCCGCATAGTGTCCATTTTGTGTTAGCAAAGGAGGGAACAAATACCGCTGTTTCCCAACAAACCCTTACTAAATAACTTTATCTTTGAATAAATAATTAATTTTTTTATATATATTATTCCTACATTAAAACATCTTTAATTCTTATCATTTGTAACTCAATATAATCAATATTTGAAAAAAAAAATTCCAATTTAGTTAAAGACAATTCATTTTATCCCACTCCTTCAAATAAAAAGTGTAAGTTGATTTTCTATACATATCACTAGTGCAGCGAGGGGCTTTTACCGCGGTTATTTTTCACTATACGTCGCGGTTTACGAACCGCGGCATATCCAGCCGCGGTTATGACCGCGGTATATAGGTTGCGGAATATGCCGCGGTTGTCCAAAGAACCGCTGCCTAAATCCTTTTTTTAAAAAAAAAAAATTTGTCCACTATATGCCGCGGTTGGGGTTACAACCGCGGCATATTCCCCTGCAGTTTTTTAAAATTGCAGGTCTGTTTTTGTGATATCCACTACCACAAAAACAGACCTGCATATAGTAGTGTCTTGAATCTCTGCAAAAGACAATTCATATTAATTAGTGTATATGAATTCAACATTTGGGAAAAAATCAAAATTTGTTAAAGTTATCAAAATTTGTTAAAGTTACCACTAATGAAGAAATCATGTTAAGAATGCAAAAGGGCATAAATACCTGGAACAGGGGCGACGAAAAAGCTTGGTGCAACAAAGGGGAATGACAGCGGAGAGGAATGACAGGCGTTTCAAACGATTTTGATCGGCTAAAACTATTTTTTATCGTCAAAAATGGGAAATGACCGAACAATTTTGAGTTTAAACGGTGAAGAAACGAGGGAACTGAGATGGGTGGTCGGCGGGAGAAGAAAACTCGAAGTTGTTGAGCGTCTGCGCGAACAAGACGATACTGTTCCAAAGTTTTATTTTTTAACTCTGACTGGGGAATCTACCGCGGTTCACTACTTAACCGCGGTATAAGATGGCATTTTTGAAATTATTTTTAAACTATATGCCGCGGTTCGGCGGCAACCGCGGTATAAGATGACATTTTTGAAATTATTTTTAAACTATATGCCGCGGTTCGGCGGCAACCGCGGTATAAGATGGCATTTTTGAAATTATTTTTAAACTATATGCCGCGGTTCGGCGGCAACCGCGGTATAAGATGACATTTTTGAAATTATTTTTAAACTATATGTCGCGGTTCGGAGGGCAACCGCGGTATATTCCTCTAAATATTTCAAATTCATTTTAAATTTATTTCAGGTAGGAGAATAGGTTGCGGTTACTCTCAGAACCGCGGCATATACCCCTGTAACTTCTGAAATTCTCTGACTCAGTCAGCCCCTGCAATAAATTGGCAGGGGTATATGCCGCGGTTTTCCAGAGAACCGCGGCATATAGGCTGTTATTTAATTTTTTTTTCAGACGTGGCGTCAAAGGGGATGGTTGACTGGCGTATATGCCGCGGTTCCCCTCTGAACCGCGGCATATTCCTTCGATTTATTTACAAAACTGCCACCGCGCACCATTATGCTGCGGTTTCTAGTGAACCGTGGCATAATGTGCGCTGTAAAAATCCAATTTTTTACTAGTGTATATTGATATGGAGATATATGTATTAGCTAATGAAATCACATTAGTTTTTCGATAAAAGTATCAGTAAGCATTACTCAGTGCTCACCGACCCATGTCATCCCCAATAAAATAACATATAAAATAAGATGAGAGTTTTTATTAAAAAAAATGAAAGGATAAAATTATAAAAATGACTATGTACCCACATGCATACCTCGACACTATATCATTAGATTAATAAATTACTAACCACGGACTACAATTTAGCCATCACTTCCAAACAATTTAATTGAAAAAGATTCTGAAATATTCCCTCTAGTGACGTTTTCTTGTTTTTATTTTTAGCTAGTGTTACGGTACGATGTTTGCTCTTAAAGAAAATTCCACTTTGCGTCAAATATATGTCTACTCATTCTCTGCAGGAGTATTTTCAGATGTTAGTTTCTTTTCGATTTCGCGTTATTCATTTTTTTCATTCTTTTTAGGGAACATCTTTTCCAACTATCTCTTAAATTTTCCATCATTCTTTCTTTATTTCACTTCTTATTTTGGTTTTTATTTCGATTTTCTTTTTTCCTACCTCTGACCTCCTTTCTTAATCTTGTTGTCGACATCCTTCTCCTACTTATATTATTGCTTTCAATATCTTTGTCTCGATATCCTCCAATGGATGGATACCTCGACACTATTATACAATATTTAATTTAATTTTCGTATTATTTTGTAAACGAAAAAAAATATTGTTTTTTCAACATGATTCAGAATATTAGAATCGCACAGCTATCTATAGGCTATATTCTATCTTGACCCGCCTGGTTCGCGTTTTTTGCATGTCTATTTTTTTATGTATTAATTCATCGATCCATGTGCTCTTCTGAACAACACTTTGTGTCTTTTAAAACCTCAGTTTTAGATTCATTGAACATTGCACAAACTCTATACTCAGCTCAGAGCAGAAGAACACAATCCAGAATGACCAGCGAGGCCGGACAAGTAGTGTGTGTTACCGGAGCTTCCGGTTACATTGCTTCCTGGGTCGTCAAGTTTCTTCTACAACGCGGTTACACCGTGAGGGCCACCGTTCGCGACACAAGTACGTGTTTTTCTTTTTTGTTTTCTATAGATTTTGTTTTCGTCGGTGAATATTTGTGGTGATCATTTGGAAGATTAAAGATTGGATAATGTGTGATGTGCAGGTGATCCCAAAAAGGTAGATCACTTGCTCAGCCTTGATGGTGCGAAGGAGAGATTGCATCTCGTCAAGGCGAATCTTCTAGAAGAAGGTTCCTTTGACTCTGCCGTTCAAGGTTGTCACGGTGTGTTCCACACTGCGTCTCCCTTTTTTGACAATGCCAAAGATCCGCAGGTTTGTTTCGATTGCAATTCGATTTGTTCACTTGTTTTATCTTTGGCTGTATAATAATTTGTTTTTGCTTTATGTATTTCAGACTGAGTTGTTGGATCCAGCTTTGAAGGGGACTCTGAATGTTCTGAAATCGTGCGTGAAATCAAAGACGCTGAAACGCGTGGTTGTAACTTCTTCTATTGCTGCAGTTTCGTTCAACGACAGGCCTAAAAACCCTAATGTAGTGGTTGACGAGACTTGGTATTCTGACCCAGAATACTGTAAGAGAAATGGGGTATGTTCCTTTTCCTCTAATAAGCTTTCATTACATGTTACTCCCTACTATAGTTTGGCATGCATGTTATCTGACCTTGTTCTTCACATTTCTTGATATTTCTTTTGTATGTTTTAGATATGGTATAACCTTTCAAAGACTTTGGCCGAAGAGGCTGCCTGGAAATTTGTAAAAGAAAACAATATTGACATGGTTACAATGAACCCAGCATTGGTTGTTGGACCTCTCCTGCAACCAGTACTTAACACTAGTTCTGCTGCAGTTTTAAATTTAATTAATGGTAATTTCTATTTATTTTTATTTGATCTGTCTGCTTCTTTATTACACTGTATTTTTTTTCGCTGAACTATTCCTAGAAAATTGAAGAACTGTTACATGGCCTTGATACAGGTTCACCAACATTTAAAAATGTAACTTTGGGATTTGTGGACGTGAGAGATGTTGCACTTGCACATGTTCTAGCATATGAGAGTGCTTCAGCCAATGGAAGATATTTACTAGTTGACAGGGTGGCACACTACTCAGACATTGTGAAGATTTTACGTGATTTATATCCATCATTGCAACTTCCGGAGAAGTGAGTATAATTATTTTGACAGTTTCAAGACTGCATACGATTCATGTAAATCTGAACATAAGTCCCCATCTGTTGTACCTTACTATTTGGTGCTTTGTTTACTTGCTTGAAATGCATTCAACGTTTGTGATCTGAAACTATACAAAACCTTAGATTATATAGGCTAAAACGGTTTTTGCACTAAACTAGGCATATTTGTCTATAATATTACCGAAATGGGCAAATTCAACCAAATTTACGAAAATGGGGAAGTCGTGGGGGGCCCAAACGACTTCAAATGAAGAAGTCGTGCCCCCCTGCACGACTTCACACTGTTCATAGCAACAGTGTTGAAGTCGTGCACCCCAAAAACGACTTCAAGACCTTGTAATCGATTACAATGTAATGGTAATCGATTACAGAGTGTTGAAATCATGACCACCCTGCACGACTTCAAATTTGTATGCCACCAAAAGCACTGGTAATCGATTACAAAACATGTGTAATCGATTACCAGGTTGTTTTGGTGCAAGGCAGAAGAGGACGCTCGTCTAGGCAGAAGCGGACTCTCGTCCAGGCAGAAGAGGACGCTCGTCCAGCCAGGCAGAGAGAACGCTCGTCCAGAAAGTAAGAGGACGTTCGTCCATCTAGCTAAGAGGACGCTCGTCGATATGCGCTCAGTGGACGCTCGGCAGGAGCATTGGACGCTCGTCCATTTTCAGTGAACGCTCGTCCACATACAGATCGTCCGCGCCCGGGCGCGATTTTTCCAGAAAGTTTCACGCAAGAGTGCTTCTTCCAACATAACCCACCTGGTAATCGATTACCAAAATGGCGTCATCGATTACCAGTATGTTTTCTGCCTTCACATTTCCAGTCTTGCAGGGGTCAGGATTTCAACATTGTGTAATCGATTACCAAAAAATGGTAATCGATTACAGGACCCAGAAGTCGGTTTTGGGGTGCACGACTTCAACACTGTTGCTATGAACAGTGTGAAGTCGTGCAGGGGGGGCACGACTTCTTCATTTGAAGTCGTTTGGACCCCACGACTTCACTTTTAGTCAATTTTTACCTACTTTGGTAATAAATACCACATTTTTGCCTACTTTGGTAACAAAGCCGGCTAAAACAGCATGACAACCTTCCTAAAATAAAACTATATACAACCAACAATTTGTCTTAATTTATCAAATCAATCTATTGTAACTCATGCTCATACAAAACTATTATAATTTACAAAAATTACAACGACAATAACTCTTCTCTTAGCCGGGGATTAGATATTATGATGTTTTCACACATGAATTTTTTATACATAAATAATTGAAGTTTTTATTGTTTTTTATCTTTCTAATATTGTTTCACTCTGTCAATAATATTACCAGGTGTGTAGATGATAAGCCATATGATCCAATCTTCCAGGTTTCGAAGGAAAAAGCAAAGAGCTTGGGGGTTGAATTTACCCCTTTGGAAGTGAGCCTCAAGGATACTGTGGAGAGCTTGAAGGAAAAGAAGTTTACCAACTTATAAGTTGTTACCCCTCAAGCAACGTGGAAAAACCTTCTTTAGTTGTTAACTTGGCTTCTTATGCTCATGCTTATGAATAAATTTTACTGTAAAATATGACTTATATCAGAACTGCTAAGTACTGAAATAAGTTATTCTTAGTGTGGTTTACACCTCTCTTTTTCCATTCGTAATCTACTTTCTTATTTTAATATCTAAATTTACCTCAACTACCTTACAGAAAATATGTTCTTGAAAGAATATGCTTTTCGAGGAAGAGGCGAGGAGTGAAAGAGAGAACTCAAATTTCCTTGCACGAAAAATGTCAAATACATTGGATTATTTATAGATGCTAATGGAGAGATCTAGACTCTTTTGTAAGATCTTATATCTAGAATTTTCTTCTAGGATCTTATCTAACTAAAGCTCCAATATGGAATTTTCTACATCCTTCACTTATTAATAAGACTTTCTAGATTTTCTAGACCTTAATTAGAGAAACTCAAAATGCATTTAGATATTTATTTATTTCAAATTACAATAACATTATTTATCTCCCTTAATTTGAAATTTTCTTCTTCACACCAATATTTTCTCTTAACCTCTAAAACTCTTCAAAATTTAGTGGCTTTGCGAAGATATATGTAACTTGATTTTCAGCCTTGACATTGAGCTCCACTTCCTTATAGAAATAGACTCTTATGAAATGATATCTGGTTATGCTTGCTTCGATCATAAAACATCGAATTCTTTGCTAGTGCTTGTGCATGCTTTTAGCATTTTACAACAAGTTGTGCTTTTTATTTTTCACATTTCCACTAGAATTCTTCTTGCCTTTTACCACCCATTTTAATCCAAGTGCTTCCTGACATTTGATAAGAGTTGTTAGTTTCCAAATATCATTATTTTGTATTAATTTGTCTAAAGTTAATTATAACTTCTTCCTAGTTTCTCATCTTTTTTCTTTTTCTTTTTGTAGAAATGTTTGTAGAAAAATATGATTCTATCATTTTTGTTGATCTAAATCTGCTAACTGAAAATCAGTGTAGTGTAAAGTCATCAAAACTTAGAACGAAGACACTGAGCTGACACATTAGTTGGAAAATTTTATTTTTCTAATCTCTGTAACCATTACAAACATTATTTAAACTTTGCACATCATTTTTAATCCTTTTAGTATTCTTTTATACAATTTTAATGTCTTAAGTCTCTAGTAGAAAGGCTAAAAAACTTAAAAGTGATATTGAGCTAAAGAAAAGAAACAATTTTAAGTATAAGAATTAAAGAGAATTTTTTTCTAGTAAGAGTAATCAATCATTCAATTAAATCTTCAGAGTAATAATATTTTCAAACACAAGCCTAAAAAGTGGTAAGTTAGAAAAATATTAAAATTCGTCTTTTAGACTTATAGAAAAAAAATATTACATATTGGTTTAGCAAGAAATTCCAGCTCCTAGTGAATTTTTCTTTACGCACAGGATATCCATTATTACAGATTTATATTTGCATTATAGATGCTTCACTAAGACACTTCACGTTATTATGTTCATGGCACAATTTCTAGGAAAACTATATATATATATATATATATATATATATATATATATATATATATATATATATATATATATATATATATATATTTCTTCTATAGATGTTTCACTAAAAGACACTACATGTTACATCGCACTGTCTACGAAAACTATATTCACAATATCATAAATCTAACTTATTTTTTTAGGTCAAGTAAACTATATTTATACAATTACAGAAATACACCGAAAAGAGATGTTAAAAAACTATATAATGAGATTTTGAGAAATGGAAGAGGTTTCATTTTATTCGACATACTAGTTATATTATATTGAGAATTTATATATTTATAGTTACATGTAATATATTTCATTTAATCCTAAATTTTCATGATATCAATTTAGCAGCTACATGAAAATAATGTCCTTTAATATATATAAACTAACTTAGAAGCCTTCACATGAACTAACTCCACTTTTTTTCTTGAAATTCGTGTTTCTTCAACTTAAAAAATGACTTTGATTTCTTCTTCCACACTTCCATCTTCTTCTATCTTCAAATAGAGCTAACATTTTTTAAAATATTATTTAATCAATATGTTTCATTTTTCTTGATTTTTCACTTAAGAAGTTGACGAACAAAGTGTCATTAAAACATATATTTTTTTATAGCAATAAAAGACGAGATCACCTCTTCTATTTTCGACAAGACCCCTTATCCGTGACCGTTGTGAGCGTTATTTGCAAGCCACAGAAGTTTTCTTCTTTTGTTAAGATAAAGATAATTTAAATGTTACGTGTTAAGACAAGATCGTCTAAATGTTATGTGTTAAATTGGATCGTTTAAACAAATCTAATTTTGAAGTTTAATATGTTTAAAGGAAATACGGTCTAATAACGTGAATCGTTTAGGATAATAAACGCAAGCTAGACGTTGTATTTAAAAATATTCTAAACACTATAAGTTACTCAAATAGACAACGCCTTAACGATAGTACACATATAATGCCTAACGCTTACAATTGTCCAACGTTTTATTTCATGTATGTTGTAGTACTATTGTTTTTGTTGTGTTGTGCTCTCCTTTTTTTGTGCAGATCATATCAATACACTACCTTTATTCAAAATCCTGCATTAGAATCAGAAGAACGATTAAAAACATGAAGATATTTTAGGAATGTTTTCTTCATTCTTTTTACCTATCTCTTTGGTACAAAACACTATTGCCTTTGCAAGACACAACATAGCTTCTGACGTAGTACAAAAGGCTAGACCTCTATGAGAAAGTCAAAAGTTATGAGTAACGAATATTTTTCAAAGAAGCCTACATAGAGTTTTCTTCCTCACTAAACAAACCAAGCTTTTTCTTCATCCCTACAGACGGACACCATGGGTACATATTCGTTTTTGTTTTCCTTGAACGGGGGATTTGTGTGTATTTTGTCAAAATTCGGTTATTATTTTCACTAGATTTCGAAAATCGATTAACGGTTAGGTTGTGAATTGGATTTGGAACCAGATTTGAAATTTGAAAAAGCTTAACCAAATTTCGAAATCCAATTTTTATATTTTTTTTAAGTTTTTTTTGTGCTTTTATATTTTTATCTATGTTTGGTGTTTTAATATTTGATGAATTTGTTTTTTACAGATATGGAAAGAATACAAGGTGCATCTACATATCGGGCTGAGAGTTCTTCACAAGATGAACGGAGAAGGAGACCTTCGACATTAACTCGTAGAAGGAGTCGTCTTGAAGAGGCTGGGGCATTACATCATGTTGATGTTCATAAGGAGCAAAAGGATGTTATTAGGCAGCATGATGATGTTCTTGAGTAAACAGAGGATGTTTTTCAAGAACAAGATGAAGTAGGTGGATTTCCAAGAATCCATATGATACATCAGTCTTGACTAGTTATTTGGATGTTGCATATGCGTTGTGACAAGGTCAGGTTAGTACAGTACTTGAATTTTAATGATTGATGAGTTGTTTAAACTTTATATCTAATTATTTTTTGTAAGACCGAGGGGAGATCAAATCAGTCTCCATTTAGAAAAAATTAAACAAATTTGGAACATATCATGTGGCTATTCAACATTTTTGTGTTGAATTCTGGTTTGATGTCTCTATGTGATATTTATTACAATTACGTCGACAAAGGTTTAATATTGATGTAAATTGAGAGATGACATAAGACAAATAGGTTCCATGTCTTGGTTTGTGAGATGACTGTCACACTAGATGACATTTTCGTATTGCTACACCTACCTATTGTGAAACAATTATGTTTGAATATGAAGCCTTGTAGTTTAAAGAAGGTTGGTATGCTATCATGGACCTTTTAGGTGTGGATCGTTTGAGGGTTACTCAACTAGTTGAGAGATGTTTACAATGAATGTTTGAGCCACAATAGTGGGAGTGCGTCACATGGACATACTTGTTGCATCTAGTTTGATGCACTATACAAGTCGGTCAAGGCTCGACTAAGGGATTAGACACACTTATGTATGCCAAATCAAACTCCTAAGACTAAGGCTTTGTTCACTTGAATGGATTTGGGAGAGAATGATTGAGGGGATTTGAAGGTAAATTTTTTTGTTGTTTATTTGAGTGAATTTGGAAGTAAGTGAGAGTGGATTTGGAAGTAAAGTTTGTGAGAATTAGTGTAGGATTTTATTGACGTGACAGATTAAAAAAATTTACTTCTACATCCACTCTCATTTACCTCGAAATTCACTCAAATAAACAACAAAAAAATTTATCTTCAAATTCTCTCAAATCCCCTCAATCACTCTTCCCCAAATCCATTCAAGTGAACAAGACCTAAGGGTGTATTTGGTGGTGTTCCTACTCGGCCCAATAGACATACTAAAGAGCACGACCCAACAAGGCCCATTAAGCTTATGCACTCTAGAACAACCAAAACTTACGTCTATTGGAGCAATATCCACATATGATAACTCATCTCGGCGTTATTATATACTTAAGTTAAGTATTATTCAATTGATAATATAGGTCCACGACCTATATGGATCCTATAAATACAACTAGTATTTTTTAAGGAATACTCATTTAATATCTGAGACTCATACTCATAGATCCTAAACTCTCTTACTGACTTAAGCGTCAAAGAATCTTTTTCAAGTGGATCTCTTCCTCCTCCATTAGAGCAACAAGGGATTCAAGTCTAATTATCAAGAGCATTCAAGCCATTATTTGGATCTTGTGACCTGTCCGTAGATCTATGCTAAAAAAGGAAGCTATTCTAATAAATTAACGTATTTAAAAATATTTTAACTTTTTAATCTATTCTATATTTATTGAAGTATATGCATTCAACTTATTTTCTTTGTAATAGTATAATTAAAATTAATTTATTTTACCAAATATTATTATAAAAATAACGTAGTTAAAAATTAAAATATGAACCTACATAATTTATTAAACAAATAAATTAAATATTTAAACTATTCAAATAATATTATTGCATAAAATTATAATTTTTTTCAAAAAAAATTATCAATAGACATAATTAAAAAAATAGTTATATATTTTTTAAAATAATAACAAAATTTATTGAAAGTTCTTGTTGACGAGTCAATTTACTCTCAAGTTCTTCAACTAATTTAACTCACATATTAAATAATTTTAATTTACTTTAACCTATATTTAAATATATATATTTTTTCTAACTTAATCAAGTGAATCCTCTAATAAAAACTGTATTTGTAACTCAACCAACTCAGACCTCTCATGAGTCAAATTAGCATCCCTTTTTAAACCTATCTTGAAATCTCTAATATTCTATCACACTCAGCAATGAAACACAGAAGGTTCTAGTACATTTTGATCGACTGAAAAATCACGGAAGAATACGTGGCGAATCATTTTATTGAATGCCAACAATTTAATTGTGATAGCGATCTTAAAGACAATAACTTACTCACACCTAATTTTCTCAGGTATTTTAATGTGTTTTTTCAGTTTTGTTGGATTCATAATGTACTTAAAATAATATATACTCAAGAATATATATATATATATATATATATATATATATATATATATATATATATATATATATATATATATATATATATATATATATATATATATATAAGAAAAACAATAAGGTAAATTATAAGAACTTTAACATTTATGACAAATTAATACAAAATTGTTTCCTTTTCGAATAAATACTTTTTTAATCTGTACAAAAATAATTATGATTTTAATTATATTTTATAAAAAAAATTCTATAAATTTTAAAGTCAATGTTTTTAAAAATAATATTAAAATTAAAATTTATTTGCTCTATAAGTATTAAAAACCCGTTGACAACTATTTTAAAGATATTTTGGTTATTAAGAAATTATTTTTTGTATTTATAAAAAATATTAAATAAAATAATAGATGTAAAGTGTCTCTAGAATTATTGTATCAAAATAATTGTATGGACATGTTAACATCAGCAGATACGTATGTTAACATCAGCAGATACGTCATCTCGGTTTAGACTTAAAATAATCTGCTTATATCTTTACAACTATTATATGATATTCAGTATTACTTTTCCTATTATTTTACGTATTATTCAGCAGATACGTATTATTTTCCTGGGCGGGAACTTCTTTTTATTGAATATAGAGTCACTCAATATTGAATAAAAAGAAGTTCTGAGGAAAATCATGAACGTAACCAAATCTGCAAAGTCAAGATACCTTACCTAACAATCAACTATATTATTAATTTTGTCTGTGTCCGTTTTGCACATGTCTATGGTTTATTTATGTGTAACTACCAACCCATGTGCCCTTCTGAGCAAATTTGGTTCTTTTAAAACCTCACTTTGAGACTCAGTTAACACAGCACAATTCAACACTCATCTCAGAGCAGAAGAACATAATCCAGAATGACCACCGGCACTGGCCAAGTTGTCTGTGTTACGGGCGCTTCCGGTTTCATCGCTTCCTGGCTCGTCAAGTTTCTCCTCGAACGCGGTTACACTGTTAATGCCACCGTTCGCGACCCAAGTATGTGTTTTTTTAATGTAGTTTTTGTTTTCGTGGGTGATTAGTTGGAAGATTAAAGATTGGATAATGTGTGATATGCAGATAATCCCAAAAAGGTAGATCATTTGGTTAAACTTGATGGTGCAAAGGAGAGATTGCATCTCTTCAAGGCCGATCTTCTAGAAGAAGGTTCTTTTGACTCTGCCGTTCAAGGTTGTCAGGCTGTGTTTCACACTGCTTCTCCCTTTTTCATCGGCGCCAAGGACCCGCAGGTTTGTTTCGTTCTGTAGTGGGATTTGTGCATTTGTTTTATATGTGGATTACGTATAATAATATTATGTATTTCAGGCTGAGTTGTTGGATCCAGCTGTGAAGGGGACTCTGAATGTTCTGAAATCGTGTGCGAAGTCCGCGACGCTGAAACGCGTGGTTGTAACTTCTTCTGTTGCGGCAGTTGCGAACAACGACAGGCCCAAAGCCCCTGATGTGGTGGTTGACGAGACTTGGTTTTCCGACCCAGAATTCTGTAGGAGAAATGGGGTATGTGCCGTTTCCTCTGATAACCTTTCATTAGATGCTGTGCATGGACTTTGATAAAGCTCACGTATGCTGTTACAACCTTGTTGATATTTCTTCCTATTTGGCATATATGTTTTAGGGATGGTATGATCTTTCAAAGACACTGGCCGAAGAGACTGCATGGAAATTTGCAAAAGAAAACAATATTGACTTGGTTACAATAAATCCAGCATTGGTTAGTGGACCTCTCTTGCAACCAGAACTTAACACCAGTGCTGCTGCAGTTTTAAATTTTGTTAATGGTAATTTCTGCATCTTCATTACACAATGCAAGTTTTTTCAACTGAAACTTCTTAGCTGATTGAAGAAACTGTTCCATGACCTCGATACAGGTTCGCCAACATTTAAAAATATAACTTTGGGATGGATCGACGTGAGAGATGTTGCAAATGCTCATATTCTAGCATATGAGAATGCTTCAGCAAATGGAAGATATATATTAGTTGAGAGAGTCATACACCACTCACAGGCTGTGCAGATTTTACGTGATGTATACCCAACATTGCCACTTCCAGATAAGTGAGTATACTTATTTTCCTAGTTTCAAGATTGCATAAAAGATTCAGTTTTTCTAATACCGTCTCACTCTTTCGACAATATTACCAGGTGTGCGGAAGATAAGCCATATCCTCCAGTATTTCAGGTTTCGAAGGAAAGAGCAAAGAGTTTGGGACTTCAATTTACTCCTTTGGAAGTGAGCCTCAAGGATACTGTGGAAAGCTTGAGGGAAAAGGGCTTTGTCAAATTTTAAGGTGTCACCCTTAAAGCAACGCCGGAACTTTCTTTAGTTGTTCATTTGGCTTCTTATGCTGTTGATTATGAATAAGTTTATTGTAAAATAAGACTTATATCAGAACTCCTAGGTACTGAAATAAGTCATTCATGGTGTCGTTTTTGTACGAGTGGCAATCAAGTTTCAAACATGCATGTCCAGAGTTTGCATTAGAGATTGTAATCCTTCTTATATAATCTAAAAACTAGAAAATCTCTGTTGCATGTTTATATCATTTGTTGCTCTAGCGGAAAATTCATGTGAAAGTTTAATATTGATTGCCAGTTGAAATAACCTGATATTTTAAATTTGGAATATACTGTGGTAGGAATCCAGATCCGAATCTCACGTTGATAATAAGAAAACTGAAGAACATATACAATAAAGTGATAGATTCATATGTTAAAGTTTCGAAATTCGAAATGATGTTATAATGTTGTATATATATTTATTTATAATTCATTAATATCATTTAGAAAGGAATCAAGATATCTAATGCGTATTACTCAACCATTTTAAATAATACTAAAAATAGAAGCGAAAAACACATGTCAACCACTTTCACATATTATTGCAAGAAATAAGATATTAAAAATATTATTGACAGGACCATATTCACTTCAACAAAAAAACGTTGAAAAAAATCAAATAATTTTTAATATGTATCAATATTGAAAAGCAAAACTTAATTATTTTTTTTAAAGAACATCATTATGCAAAGTCATATAAACTAACTACACAAAAAAAAAAAGATATTATTAATTTATAATAGACTGTGGAGAAAATCACTGCCCAAAAAATCAGTCATAAATACGTTAATCAGTACAATAATAGAACTGGTGTTGCCTTTGGATCTGTAAAATAGTTGACTTTGAGCATAATTTGATATTCCTTCAAGCGCAGTGATTGCAGCAACTCTCACATAGATTTTGCTTCTTTATCTGAAGTTGACCTCGGTAATAGAATCAAGGACAGAAAAAGGAAAATCATTTTGGATTTTTCAACATGTGAAGTTGGATTTAGAGATTTCTTTTTATTATTTTAAGGGTTAATTAACTTTTATGTATCTTGTAAATTTAAATATTTTTAATTAAATATCTTTAATATTTAAAAAGTTTGTACTTTTATATTAAGTTTTTATTATTTAGTTTTTTATTAACAAGATAATATGATTGCTATTTTATTTACATGTTTTTATGTTGTAAAAAATATGAGATTTTGATATTTATATAAAAAAATATTAAAGTTAAAGTATAACAACAAATTTTATTATTTTAATAAAAAACATGTTGAATAAGTATAGTTTATATGTCATCTACAACAAAAGATAGATACTGGTATAATTCTTTAGTTGTTACACATGCTGATGTAAAAGACATAAAAAAATTTACAACTTCTTTATCTTTTTAATGAAAGTATTATATTATATTAATCACAATACTTTACCTTTTTATTAGAAAGTAAATAAAAGATTATGAATATTGATAAGTCTTAAGAGGAAGATAACTAAAGAAATACAACTTCAATTAAATTTATATATAAGGGATTATTGTCATTTATTATAACATTTATTTGACTATTTGTTTGAAATTCTTTTGATATAATTTGAAAGAAATTAATTAAGAAGACACAACACTAGTAATATATAAAATCAATTAGAATTAAAATTGATACTATTTCCAATCCAAAACTTTAAAAAAAATGATTTTTTTTGTTTTTATTATTATATAATGTTTAATTTTATGAATATGAACTCAAATTTAAATTTTAATATATATATATATATATATATATATATATATATAATATAGAAAATCTTAGGATATATACAAGATTTCAAACGAACCAAGAAACAATATTTGAAAGCATCTAATTTCCTATTGGTTTGAGCATATGGCTATTCAGATACAGACTAAGACTTTCTTTCGTGCTTTAATCACTGCTGGTGGAAGTATAGTGGTTGTTACTCCTTACCATTTAAAATTATATATATAAGTTATAAATCCAAATAATTAATTACATGATTCAGTACTAAAACCATGTGGCACGTGACTATACTAGTAAATCCATCTATCTATTTTTTTACTTTTTGTATTTGAATAAGACTATTTAAATTGATTGAATTTTAATGTTTTCTTTTAAATAAATTATTTTAATTTCTATGATATGAAAAGCTTTGTTTCAGCATTAAATAATTCTTAGTGATTAAAAGATTGTCAACATTATAAATCTTTTAATAATAAATCTTTTAATAGATTTTGGTTGATGCTAATCTTTAATTAAATTTCATGACAATTTCTTTTAAGATTTTTTTAAGTGACCGCTGATATTTTTTTTTATCTAATCATATATATATATATATATATATATATATATATATATTAAAGAACACAGTCCAAGATTTTTTTAAGTCTCTTCATTTTAAAACACTAAACTTACGTTTATTTGATTTATATCCGAATGTCATAATTAATTTTAATATTTTGGTATTACGATTATTATTTATTATTTTATTATCATTAATTATATTAATATTATATGTTTGAAGTAAGTAATATTTCAAAAGATCCATTAATTCTCTAAATACCACTATATTTATAAGATCCTAACCTTTGAGAGTCTCTTACCCTGCTGTTCAGCATTATTATTTTATCATAGACTATGGTGAAAATGACGACAAAAAGAATCAGTCAGGCAATAAAATGTGTTAATCAGTACAATAATAACAATTGGTGGTTGCTATAGCTTAAGTTAATATGAGAGCAGGACACATCTACCAATAAGAATAAACAACTAATATGTGAGTATCATTTTAAAATAAAGAAAGTCGCCTTTGGATCTGTAAAATAGTTGACTTAGAACATAATTTAAATATTCCTTCAAGCACAGTGATTGCAGCACCTCTCACTTTGTTTTTTCTTCTTTCTCGGAAGTTTACCTCAGTAGAAGAATTTAAAATCATTTTGGATTTTTCAACATGTGAAGTTAAATTTAGAGATTTCTTTTCATTATTTGGAGGGTTAATTAACTTTTATGTATCTTGTAAATTTAAATAATTTTAATTAAATATCTTTAATATTTAAAAATTTTGTACTTTTATATTGAATTTTTACTATTTAGTTTTTTACTAACATGATAATATGATTGTTATCTTATTTACTTGTTTTTATGTTCTAAAAAATGTGAGATTTTGATATTTATATAAAACAGTATTATAGTTAAAGTATGACAATAACTTTTATTATTTTAATAAAAAATATGTTGAATAACCTAATGACGATTATAATTTAGTTGTTACACAATAATGATGTAAAAGACAAAAACGCTTCCACAACCTCATCATCTTTTTAATGATAGTATTATATTATATTAATCACAATACTTTACCCTTTTTATTAGAAGTAAATAAAATAAAAAACAGAAAACAATATAACAGTTTCATCACGTAAAATGAATTTCATTTTAGTTATAATTTTATAAGATATTTGTATTTATGGTTGGTTTTTGAACTAACATAATTTAATATAAATAATGGACGTAAAAAATTATTTTGCATTACTACGTGGTCGTGTTAAGATGAAACCGTTAGGTTGTAGTAAGCTCGGGATGTCTCAAGTCTATACTCGTACAAATTTAATTTAGGCATCACTTTCAAAATATTTAAGGAAAAACATTATGCAATATTCCTAACGATGATTTTCTAAGTTTTTTTTAGCTAGTTTGTTGTGCAAGGTTTTTTTTAAGCTAATGATGATTTCTTAGGATTATGAAGATCTGACTGAAACGAACATATATTAAATTGCTAAGTTTTTTAAAAGAAGATAACTAAGACATATCTTCAATTAAATATGAGCCAAATTTAAACACAGATATTATCATTGTTCATCATAATGCTTATGTGACTGTTCGTGAAAAATACTTTTAATATAAGTTTTAATTAGGGAGATATAACTTTAATAATATATAAACACAACTTACATAAGAAATTTATATCCTTGGTTTCTTGAAGAACCGGTGTCTAAAACTCACCTACCCGTCCGGTTTTTTGGCTGACAACTTTATGTATCTCGGTTTCATGCAGAATCGAGGTATAACGCCTGAGCTACCACCTTGGTTTCCTTAGACCCGGTGTCAAAACGTTCTTCGGCTTCGATTCTTTCCTAACCAAAGAATATTAGTTTCAAATTTTTTTTCATTTTAAGCATCGGTTTCTTTATAACCGATGTCGTAGGGCTCGGTTATTCTGGACAACCGAGGTAGTATCGTTTATTAGGTTCAAAATTTTTAGCTCTTGTCATTTCTTCTCGCGCTGCTGCTTCTGTTTCTTCTTCTTTATCTTCGCGTTGCTGCTGTTCATTGCTTGTGTTCATTGCTTCTTTGCTGCTTCTTTGTGTTCATTGCTTCTTTGCTACTTCTTTGTGTTCATTGCTTCTTCTTTCACTTTAAGCTTCCTTGTATTCATTGCTTCTTCGTTGCTTCTTCTTCGCGTTGTTGCTTCGTCTTTGTCACCACCACCGTTGTTCTCCCCAAGGGCTGCCTCCACAAGCGTCGTCGCTGCAAGTCCTTCGTTTTATTTGTGCCGCCTTCGTCGTCGCCGCTTCGCTGCAATTTGTTCAGTTTTTGGTGCTGCCTTTGTCCCTGTCGTTCTCACCTTCGTAGTCGTTGCTGTCGTCGCCCCCAATTTCATCGTCGTTGGTGCTGCCCATCACGGTAAGTTGTTCAAACCCTCTTTATCTTGTCTTTGATATTTGAGTTGGTATATTGGTTGAAACTTGGTGCAGTAAGAAAAATCTAGACACAAACTATTATAGTGTCTCTGCTATCTGCGTTTTGCTTCATATTTTGTTTTGTGTGTGATTGTAAAGTCTTGAAGCTGTGTTCCTGATTCTGAACTCAAGCAGGTGACAGTGGCGTGTGTTCTAATACTAGAAAAGGTTGCGGAATCTTGTTCCACCGCTTACACAGACACCCTTTCACCCTTTCACCCTTTCAACTCTGCAATTTATTGTGACCATTCCAATCAATCACAATCACACGTTGCTTTCGCTGTTTTGATCTGTATCATTTGGAGTGAACACTATTTGAATGACGTTTGAATTGGTACACTTTTTTTACTGTTTGAATTGATGTTTGAATGGGATAAAAAGAAGAGTTGTTGGGTGTAAGTTTTGTTTTTTTGCTTTCACAATGGTCACATAAGTTAAAGCGGATGCTAAGGAAGACATTGTTTACAGTTCCTGAACTGAGACATAAAGTCCTGCGAAAAAAAAATTTAAAAATTAAAAAATCTATTGCTTCGGTTAACTTTGAACCGAGGCAGTATCCTACCCTTTTATGCCTCAGTTCAGAACCGAGGCAAAAAGTTGTCTCGCCTGGATATGTCTCGGTTCAGGAACCGCTGTCTATTGGCGAAAATAACCGTTGTCATTTTCCCTGACTGCACTAGTGCATATTCAACCTAAAATTTTAAAACAATAAATTTATCAGTCTTTGTAGTATTCAATTTTATAAATTTAAAATTTGCATTTTATTTCCAATCAATATATATATATATATATATATATATATATATATATATATATATATATATATATATATATATATATATATTAGATTAAATTACAATGTACTAAAATTTTCACATTATGTAAGAGCTGAGAAAATTAAAGAAGTTGGAGAAGACAGGTGTATACAGAGGATATGACCGAGTGGTTTTAAAAGTGGTATATATAAACAAAAATTTCAAAGTTTCGTTCTATTCTCTGAATACACCATCTTTCTTCAAAACTTTGATCTTCTCTTTTCTCCTCCTTCTCTCTAAAATTTCTCACTAGTGGTTCAGCTGATCGGCGATCAGAAACTCCCAAGGCGATCCTGAGATCAAGAGCTTCTTATTCCACCGATCAATTTCGGGTTTTAAGTGGGTAAGTTTCGTTTCTTAGATTCGGGTGATTTTCTGGAATTTCTGGCATGTGCAAGAAAGTCTTGTTGTTTGCATGTGTTCATCAGTCTTCTCTTTCCCTTTCTAACTTCATTCTTGGTCTTTTGGTTGGTCTTTTCTCATCAATCGGTGAGTTATATATGTTCTTAGGATTTTCTGGTGTTGTGAGCAAATTGTACGGTCCAGTTAAGAGGTAAGGGAAGGTAGCTAATTTAATTATGATTTACTATGTATGAAAATATTGTTTGATGTTTCTACATGTATGTGAAATTGAATGATTGTATGTTCGACATGATTGGTGTGTGCTGTGTTCATGTTGAATGCTTTTCTGAAGAATTTTGGTTCATTGGCCGAGTGAATTGTGAGGAAGTGTGGTAGTGAAAATGAGGAAATTGTGTCTGTTGTGAGTTTGGTTTGTATGGAAAATCTGGATAAGTTATTTAAGACTTGTTAGAACCTTTAAATCACTCAAATTGTACCAAAAACTAGGAAATCTGATTCTCGATCATTGAGTTTGTGATTCTGCAGAATGGACTACCAAATTTGTGATGAAACTCTCTTAATGATGTTAGAAAGACTTAGATATTCTTAATTAACGTGTAGGGATGTATATGATCTAAGTTTGGAGGATTAGAAGTTGGGTGAATGTAGTGAAATTGGTAAGAATTGGTGTTGATCATAATTCTGCATTCATTCTGTAGAATTATGCAGTTCGCGGAGGGTCTTTCATTGACCGTTCGGCTTTTCTTTGGTGCTCGGTCTTAACTGAGTTATGTTGTTGTGGATTCTCAGTTAATGACCGATCAGTCTAGTGTTATTATTCAATTGAATATAGCATTCTGTTTAGTCATGGTTTTTGATTTCAAACTGTGTTCGGTCTATTATACGCCCTAACTGTTAATGATCGCTCGGTCTTGTACTAGCAGTTATGTTAGAGTTAGCGTTCGGCCTAAACCAATAGTGTTCGGCCCTAAAACCGTGTTCGGCTCATGCTTGAGTCTTACTCTTTAAATGACCGTTCAGTCATGTTCACATATGGAGAATGTTCTCCCGTTCAATCTTATTCATAGGTTATGTTAATCTTTTCCGTTCGGTCGTGCTCAAGGGTGGTATTGGTTTTACTGTTCGGTTTGATTTTACTTAAATGTGTTATAGATGAGGAAGTATGATGGTATTGACGTATGTTAAGATATGTGTAATATGAATATGAAAGAATATTCCAAGGAGGAATATCTCGTGCATGGTTATTGATTTGTAAAGTATGAATATGGATATTGCTAAGCTGACGTTCATCCTGAAATTCTATGAGTATCATTCTCACATTGAGAGTAATATTTTATTAGTGAGAATAACAGGAGGTCACACCGCCTCAGGGTGCCGAGGTAGGTATTATGGGATTAACCTTGGGTAGTAGCTTGATTGGTGTCAGCTGTTACACTACCACAAGTGCAAGGACGACTGTAACTACATATTCCTACAATTCGGATAGTCAAGTCAAGTGGTCGGTCATAACATGCTTATATGATATATGTATGTGTATGATTGTATTATTTGTTTGTCTGAATTTCATGTTATTTCCTATCTTATCATGTTGTATGTTCGATATTCTTCCTTGTGATGATCATCTGTGGGTGTGAACAGATGGAGAGGAGTTTTCACCGGAGCAATCGCTGGAAACAGAGGATCCACCTAAGTAGGTATAAGATCGTTTGGTCTTGTACATAGGTTCGTACCAGCATAGAAATTTTGTAAAATTTTAAATTTTCTGATTATTTTAGGATAATTGTAAGATTTTTCCTCCTTTTATCTTGTTATTATGTGATGTCTCGTAATTTCATACTATAAATTTTAACATAATAATAAATGTTTGATACAATATCTAATATTGGAGACCAAGTTAAGTTCAATTCATAATGATAACTTTGATTTATTTGAAAATAAGAATTTAATTATAAACTTTGAATTTGACCGATGTAATTTACTATTGTAAAAAAACTTTTAATAATGGTTAAATTGAATTTATAGGAACAATTTTTTAATCATTGTTATTAAAAGTCAGACGAAATAACGATAATTTTAAACTGTTGTTAAAATGTTATTAAAAGTCTAGAAACCACAATCTTTTTGTGTGGACCATCGTTAAAACTCCAAAAACCATGATGGTTCCAAAATTAATATTTTCGTTAAAAACAATCAAACAAAGGAAATTGCAAAAAAAAATTGGAAAATAAGAATGGTTGGCATTGAAACTATTGTTAAAAAGAGGGAAACAACAACGAGTTGTGCAATAACTGTCATCGAAAGTTATTTTTTTATATTGCTATTTAAACTGACATGTTCCATATTCTAGCAAAAGCTTTTCAGAAGAATTCAAACACTTCAAATGATATCAAAAAGTTTTAACAATAATTAATTAATTTTCTAACAAAGTTTGATAAAGATGTAAAAATATTGTAAAACTAATATAGTATAACTTCTCAACTACTCTAAATTGTTATATCTATCAACAAATACTTTGTTTACGTTTTTCAACATGAGCTATTGCACTTGATTCCAAAGTTTATATGTCATAAAAAACCTGCAAAAGTGAATTGCAATTAGGATTATTCCATGTGTTACATAATCTCAATATCTTTAAATACTAGTTTCCACAATTTTCTTCATTGCATTATGTAACAGTGACACTCATGAATTTTAAGTTTAACAGTAGTAGTAGATATTTCTTAAAATAGACATGCACTTCTATTAATGTAAGCAATAACTCATTCAAACACATTTAATATAATTAATAATTTAAACGACATCATAAAAAATATTAAATTGAATATAAATCACAAAATTTTCAATTATCTTAAACATAAAAAAAATTTACATTAAATAAAATTGATGAAAAGAAAGATAAAAGATATTTAAATCTTACAAAGAAATAAAAATATGTTTATAAAATTAAGACTAAATATTAAATAAAACTTCATATAAAAAGAAGTTTCCTGATCTGAACCAACATAAACATAACCAAATCTTAGAGGTCAATAAAATATCTACACAGTCAAGATAGCTCACCTAACACTCAACAAATTTAACTCGATCCGTCTTTGTCGCGTTTTGCACATGTCGATTCTTTATATTTATTTCTAACTACTATGCCACGTGGGCTTCTCAGAACCACCACTATGCTTCTTTTAAAATCACAGTGTCAGGCTCAGTTAACACGCAAAACTTCAAGAGTCAGCTCAGAGCAAAAGAACATAATTGAGAATGAGCACCGGCGCTGGCAAGGTAGCGTGTGTCACCGGCGCTTCCGGTTACATCGCTTCATGGCTCGTCAAGTTTCTTCTCCAACGCGGTTACACCGTTAAGGCCACTGTTCGCGACCCAAGTATCTCTTCTTTTCCTTCAATAATCTTTGCTTTTATGGCTGATTATTTATTCCTGTCATGAACATAAGAATGAAAGTGAGACAAACATCCACAAGTCATACATGATTGGTGATGCAGATAATCCCAAAAAGGTAGATCATTTGGTTAACCTTGATGGTGCCAAGGAGAGATTGCAACTCTTCAAAGCCGATCTTCTAGACGAAGGTTCCTTTGACTCTGCCGTTCAAGGTTGTCACGCTGTGTTTCACACTGCTTCTCCCTTTTTTTTCGGTGCCAAGGACCCGCAGGTTTGTTTGGTTTGCAGTGGGATTTGTGTATTTGTTTTATGTATGGGTTATATATGATATTATGTGTTTCAGGCTGAGTTGTTGGATCCAGCTGTGAAGGGGACTCTAAATGTTCTGAAATCGTGTTTGAAATCGGCGACGCTGAAACGCGTGGTTGTAACTTCTTCTGTTGCCGCAGTTGCATGCAACGACAGGCCTAGAGCCCCTGGTGAAGTGCTTGACGAGACTTGGTTTTCCGACGCAGAGTTCTGTAGGAGAAATGAGGTATGTAAATTTTCCCAAGCTAGTTAATATAATGTGATTATAAAACTGTTTACGGTGTAACTTCATTCATATGCTATATGCTAGTAAATATAGTTGTTGTATGTTTAACGTTAAAAATATTTTATATGTTTAACGTAAGAAATCATTTGCATATTTATTTATATATTTTTCTTTCTTTCAATTTTTTATATTATTCTTTTATTGTAGTGATCATCTTATTTTTAAAACTTATTTTATTGTATCAATCAACGACAAAATCAATGTCTTAACTTTCATATCATTCCTAGCAATATAATTGTTAAGAGAGATTGTTGCTTATATATCAATAGTATGAACCAGGTGATAATTGAATTGTGAGACTTTGGTGATTGAGAAGGGTGTGTTCAATCCAACGTTATACTATATCTTTTCGTGCTCTCTTACATTATACTACAGGGAAAATTGTGATTAAAAGTGAGAAAAAAAATTCAAATTGTTAAATCTTATTCGTAAGGTATATTTAAAAATGAAATTATCTCAAATCAAAATAGTTATTTTAAGTCTATTTAAAGGAATTAATCTCAAATTTATATTTTTAAGATTTTAAGTCTAATCCATTTAATTAGATTTAGAAAAAATATAATTTGGATAATTTTTTGGATTAACACAAGATAACTTTTCAAACGCTGATAAAATAAATTTAACGTAAAGGATCGTACATTGACTCTTATTTAGAAAATAAATGTTGAGTTAAAAAAGTATAGATAAATATGAATCATAGGTCTAAATATATGGACTAAAATACTAATTAAGTCTTTATTTTTTAGTTAATCTAAATGAACTTATTTTAAATTTAAATCCGTACTTTTAGATTTTAAGTCCAATCCTTTTAATTGGATATAGATAAGATATACATTAGATAATTTTTTGGATTTTAAAAATCTAAAATCAAGACTGGTCAAGCTAAGTTGACTGCCCAGTTAAATCAATCCTAGTCAAAAGTCTAGTTTATTTGAGTCAACAATGGTTTAAGTCCACGAGAGTCGAGTCGATTTCATCTCAGCTTACGTCGAGTCAAGTCAACTTTAAACCTACGTTGAGCAGAGTGCACCAGAGCCTAGGTTCAACCTAGTTGGCCTAGGCCCAAGTTGAAACGAGTTGGCTAGAACCCATGTCGAGTTGAATTGAGTTAGTCGAACCCAGGTCGAGTTGAGTTGACCCTGATCCAAGTTGAGCCAAGTCCACCAAGATTAAGGTGGGTAGGTCAAGTTGAGTTGATCCAAGCTTGGTCTAGCGGAGTTAAGATCGAGAGTAGTCAGCCTAGACTGAAGTGGAGGTAAGTCCATCAAACCTAGGATGTTCCCAGTCTGTTAAAGTCTAAGTTAAGCTGAGTCAACATGATCAAGGTGACTCATCCTGATCCTCAGTCTAGCTAATTTGACTAGGCCTTGATCGATTTAAGATGGTCCAAGTTAAGATTGGGGTGGGTCGACTAGGTTTGAGGTTCAGGCAAGTCAGCTCAATTCGAGGTTGAGATGAGTCGACTCAAGCGCAAGTTAAGTTGAGTCAATCTAGACTTATTTAGCCAAGTTTGTCTTGTGTAGGACTAGATGTGTCATCCTAGACCCAAGTCTAGCTGAGTTAACCATATCCCAAGTCAATTTAAGTTGGTTCAAGCCAAGGTCGAGGCAAGTCAAAATGAGTTGAGGTCAAGGTGATTCTTCTAAACCTAAGCCTACTTATGCTTAAGTTGAGTCAATCTAGGTGCCTCGGAGGAGTTATAAGTCGCTTGGTCTTAAGTATGGTCTAGTTAGTCCATGTCAAAATCACGTTTAGTCAGCTTAAGTTTTGATGAACCTAGTTGGCCTATAATGAGGTTAAGAGGAGTTATCCTAAACCGAGGTTGAGAAAAATCAATATACCCTGGTCGTGGAGAGTTGGCTTTGGTTTATGTTGAGCCAAGTCGAACCAATATCATGATGTAGCCAATGTTGTGGGTTTCTTAAACTAAAACATAACTAAAAACCAACAATGCACTACTAAACAATTTGATCTGCTCCCATTTTGTTCATACGATATGAGATTATTTTATATGCATTAGACAAATGTACTGAAATTATAGTTATATTTATTCAAATGTCAGCAGAGTTATAAATTATGTTACAATGTTGTTGACATTTGTTCCTATTTGGCATTTATGTTTTAGGGATGGTATGATCTTTCAAAGACTTTAGCAGAAGAGATTGCCTGGAAATTTGCAAAAGAAAACAATATCGACTTGGTCACAATAAACCCTGCATTGGTTAGTGGACCTCTCTTGCAACCAGAGCTTAACACCAGTGCTGCTGCAGTTTTAAATTTTATTAATGGTAATTACTATTTATATTATTTGCTTTGTCTGCATCTTCATTACACAATGCAAGTTTTTTTAACTGAACCTTAGCTGATTGAAGAAACTGTTCCACGGCCTTGATACAGGTTCGCCAACCTTTAAAAATATAACTTTGGGATGGATCGACGTGAGAGATGTTGCAAATGCCCATATTCTAGCATATGAGAATGCTTCAGCTAATGGAAGATATATATTAGTTGAGAGAGTCATACACCACTCACAGGCTGTGCAGATTTTACGTGATATATACCCAACGTTGCCACTTCCAGATAAGTGAGGATACTTATTTTCCTAGTTTCAAGATTGCGTAAGATTCATTTTTTCTAATACCGTTTCACTCTTTGAACAATATTACCAGGTGTGTGGATGATAAGCCATATCCGCCAGCATATCAGTTTTCGAAGGAAAGAGCAAAGAGTTTGGGACTTGAATTTACTCCTTTGGAAGTGAGCCTCAAGGATACTGTGGAAAGCTTGAGGGAAAAGGGCTTTGCCAAATTTTAAGGTGTTACTCTTAAAGAAACGTGGAAACCTTCTTTAATTATTCGCTTGGCTTCTTATGCTCTTGCTTATAAATAAGTTTATTGTATAATAAAACTTATATCAGAACTGGTAAGTACTGAAATAAGTTATTCTTGATGTGGTTTGTACGAGGGAAAATCAAGTTTCAAATATGTTTTGTATCCGCCATTATCCGTTTTCCATATTCCATATTCGAAGGATAAATCAGTATCACTTTGGATCAGACTTACTTGTTGTCTTTTCGTATTGCTCATGTGGCTATTAGTGATATAGTTTCTGATTTTGGAAACGTAAAACAAACATAAAAAATGAGATTTTTTATTTAAAATTTATTTTTTTAAATTTTTATATAAAATTATCTATTAAATTTTTTATAATTAATTTTATTTATTTTTAGATCACTCTTTAATTTTAAGATTAAACTCTAACATTTGCAATTCAAAAGCAAAAATTTCAATTCCTCTTTAACGTATGTGCAGAAAAGTATTTAAAACTTATAAATTGAAAAGTATCAAAAAACAAAATTAGACGAAAAAAAAGACATTTTTAATTTGAATACAAATTTAAACAATAAAATAAAATAAAAACAACAATATAAGTAAAAATACTAACTAGAAATGAAAATAAAAAAGATACACACTAATAGCACGAGGTTCAAGGAATAAAATATATTAAAACTCTCAAAAGAAGAACTTTGTAATAAAAGAAAACAATAATACGAAAAGTCCAAAAACATAAAAGAAAAAAATAAAACTCAATATTAATTATAAAATAATAAAGATAATTAATTATTCTTTTCTTTTTAAATGAAGTTATAATTTATTGAAAAAAAAAGTTTTAACTCGTGTCATTTTCAATACAAATAAATATTAACATATTCATAATAATTTAATTAAATTTTTTTAATTTAATAAAGGTAAACAAAAAAATTTTTTGTGAGGTATTTTTTCTTAAACATAATTTATAATTAATTTAGTGGAAGTATATTAGTAGTAGAAATATTTTGAGAGTCTTTTTTCTTAAATATAATTTTATAATTAATTTTTAATAGAAGAATATTAATACTAAACAAAATTTAAAATCTATTTTTGAAAAAGCTTAGAACACTTATAAAGTTAGTCTGTTCCACGCCTTAAATCATAAACACCTAAGACTAAGATCTTTTGCTACTCTCACCACATATGTCAAATCTCTCTATGTGAGAATGTATGACCATTAGAGTGTCAAAAAAACTTCCAAGACTTTACATTCATTCTAACATACTTGAACCAAACCAAGAAGTTCCACTTTGGAATTAACTATCCAAACATTGAAACCATATACATATGTCCATACACTTCCACATTTGAATATCAACATATATCATCACTGGTCATACATCAAAGTACCATAAGTAATCCAACAATGCATCACAATTCAATTAAAACATAAGCATGGACGTAAATGGATGATCCAAACCTTGAAACCAACAAGGTCCACAACCTAGTTGTGAACGTTTCCACAACATGTGAATTTGTCTCGAGAGAGAAAAATTGAAACAAACAAGTTCAACAATTGAGTTGTGGTTTTTTCCAAAACTTGAGTGAAAATGAAAATAGAGAGGTGCACAAACAGATTATGGATTTTTCCATGAGCAGTGAAATTTTTCAGAGCAGTTACTAACCTCTCATAGATACACTTAAAATCTTGACTTCGACACGTTCCCTACACATTCTATTGATCCTTAGGACCTTTTGTACCCAAATTAACATTGAAAAACACCTTCCTAACTCATATTAGCTATCTCAAGCTCACTTAACAACTTAAAACTAATCAAACTCCATTCTATGCCTTTCAACACCAATTCTCTGCAACTAACAGCTTACACAAGTCTTAATAGACTTAATAGACTTAATAACAGCCCCAAAACCTCACATTTTGTCCAAACCTTCTAAATCAAAATACCATTAGTGAAAACCTCTAAAATAAACTAAAAACCATATAAAACACATCCAAAAGATGACCAACTAGTTCTACATCAGAATTTTGTTGTCATAACACTTAAACAAGTCTTAATCAACCCTTAGACCCCTTTCAAAACACAGTTTAACCAAAATAATCCTTCCCCTAACTTTTCACCTATCAAAACCTCATTTCTAGCCTAAAAACTGCTTATTTCTTTTGCTAAAATGTAAATAAAACGTAAACAAAGCTTTATATAATTTAACAGCTCCTACTTCACCCAGTTTAACATCTTTAAATTCACCAAACACAAACTTTACATCAAAATCACATTGCACCTAACCATTAAATCAATTTTCACATTGACACATATTATATACAATCAACTCAACATGCTAAATTTCTCAATCGAATACAATGTCACAATTCAATCAATAATTCACCATACAAACATTAATTAGAACTCGTCTATTAAACAAATCAAGTAAAACTAGTTTCCCTTACCTTACATTGACGATACAAATCTCTAAGAACACCCCAATTACTTCTCGCACAAGGAATTTCTAGAAACACCTACGAATCACCAAATTGAAAAAGGAAAGAGTCCTTAAGACCTTAAATTGACAAAGAAACTCATAGAAAAGGCCAAAGTACATATGCAAATGGAAATTTTCATGCATTGACTCAATTAAAGAGCGAAGAGCACAGATGAGCTGAAATTTACTTGCTCTATTGCAGAAACCAATTGGATAGGAATGTAGACCCTGTCGCCGTGGTCAATTAAACACCTCCTGATCGTCAAAGAGATGACTCAAGAGTTTAAACTCTTAGAGAGAAAGTAAATAACTCTATAAAAGTACTTTCTAGAGATAATATGTTTTAAAATAATGAAACTCGTTTATAAAAAAAGTATTTATAAATAAACAATTTAATATTATAATAATCGAGTCTCACTATTTTTAAACTATCACCACTTCTAAAATACCATTTTCTGAAATTTTACAATAAGTTCATAATTTTGTAACTTTGTAATTTCATAATTTCTTAATTTTATAATTTTATAATTTCTTAATTTTTTAATTTTCTAATTTCATAATTTTATAATCTTATAATCTTATAAGTTTATAATTTTATAATTTTATATATAAAAAAAATATTCAACCAATTTACACTTATGGAACGTGATGATGAAGGAAACGAATTCGTCAACTGTTCTGACAAAACATTGCAACACGCTCAATATCTCAATAATCATAAATTGAGGCACTGGGGTAGACATGTTTAAGAAATTAAATTGGTGCAGCTCAAGTACTTGTTAAACAAAAATAAATATTAAAGAGTCTCACTCGAATCTTTACATATGTTTAAAGAAGTTATTTACTTTAATATATCAATGTAAATTAGTGAAACAATATTAAAGAAGTTAAAAAACCTGAAACCTTATATCATATCAAGGTATTGAAGAATTTACTAATACAACATTATAAAGTAAAAAACAATCATACACTTTACAACAATCTTTAAAAAAATATAAATTCATACCAATTTGAATTTAGAAGTGAAAATGGTGAAAACTAATCGAAATGGAATAAAATAGCATGACAACAACAATCAAAAGGCGACAACCAATCAACTGTAGCGGGTGAATGTGACATTAACGAAAAAAATAATGATATTTTTATAACATTTTTTTATAATATTTTAATACTATTTACGTGTCATTCTGTAATTGATTAATGTTGATGTTTATAATTATTATTATTGATTGTAGAATAATTTTGAACCAATAATAAAATGACAAGTAGATAATATTAAAATATTATAAAAAAAATTGTCAAAGTATCATTATCCTAATGAATCCAAATAAATGTCGAGTCATAGAAGCTGTGGTAATCACAACTGTCAGGGCAACCAACGACGATCTCTGGCTTAATTTGGAAAAATATTTAAAGAATGTTAAATTATTTTTTCTAATTAAATTAATTTTTTTTATTTTTTCTTTTTATTTTGTTTATTTAAAACAAACACACATAACAATTAATCAAAAAGTATACTTATAATTTATTATCATACCATAAAATAATTATAAAAATTTATTTTTAAATGTCAAATATTATTAAAACGAAGAAACTCAAATAATTGAAGTAATTTTCAACAACAAAAAATTGTAAGTATACTGAAAAATTATGTGATACAAATTAAATAAAAAAGTCATTAAAAAGTGAATAATTACTCATAGGTAGATCAAATTTTAGGAATAATTAATTAAATTAAAAAGATGACATTATTATACACATCTAAAATTTTATATGAAAATATAATATAAAGTTTATCATCAAAATAATATATTAAAAAACCAAAGTTATTTTTAGTCAAAGTATTACTCTACACTCTTTCAATAACTTGAAAGAATCAAAACTTTGTTGTAATATCTTTCAATATAATCTATCATACTATTTGTTAAAAATTCGACCTTATTTTTTTTCTCAACATGTTTTTCATTATTTTTATTACAAAAAATTATCTTTCAGTTTTAGTTGTAAAAACTGAAAGAGTCATGATAAGGTAAAATAATTTCTTAACCAATGGTAATATACATAAACTTTATTTCTGAGAATAAGGCTGATCATTCACTACAAAAAAGAAGGGCATTATCGAAGGTTAGGAGTCCTCGGAAACAGCCCAAAACCGTCGGTAAAAGATAATTACAGACGGATTACCGACGGCCAAAGAGCCATCGGTAAATCCCTTGTCGCTAACATTTACCGAGGGCTTCCACCTTTCGGTAATTACCGAGGGCCAAAAGCCTTTGATAATTACTGAGGGCCAAAAGCCTTCGGTAATTACCGAAGGGCGTTCCTAAATTTACCGTACCCATGCTTCCATTCATTGGGGCCCTTCTGCACCATCCAAAGCACATCCAGCTATGGTTCTATCAATCAAGAGCTGTTTTACAGCACAATCATCCAAAAGCTGACTACTGCCCGTATTTACAAGAAAAGCTCCTATGGAAACATTATATACATTATATATTTGTAAGATAACTCAAACAATAAATAACTAACAGAAACAAAGAAAAATATATAGTAGCATATGAACAAGTAAATACCAGGCTTCACATGTTGAAGACATTCGGCATTAATAATCTGCATTGTTTCATTTGTTAAAGCACAATGGAGTGATACAAGGTCACTTGCAGCAAGTAAATCATTAAGAGTATCCATTCTTCGTGCTGCAGGAGGGAACTTTGCTTTTCCTTTTCCCTGTGAGTGCAAGGTTGACGAAAAAATTATCAATTAGTAAAAACCTTATAGTATTCGGTCAGCTTTGAAACTAGTACAAGTCATGCTAAGTTCTAATGTTCCAAAGAAACAAATGAAAAATGAAAATTAAAGAGAGCAGACTACGAAATAAACATTCAGAAGTTGAAATACAGAACAATCAAGAATTCGTTAGTTCTGGATAGCAATACCTAATTATAGTAAATAAAAAATACCGTGTACACTATTCTAGTAACAGAAATGCTTGTTTGCACGGACTGAACAACAAATCCATACATGCTATTCTAATTCTATCAAAAACTGAATTCATTATGAACTACCATTGTCCAGGAATGCGCCAATGAATGGTCAAAGAGCATTTGTGACTTTTCCATACAAATGAGTTCAAACCAAACAGATGCTTTGTTCCAATATTTCCACCTTTTTGCCTGGTTTCTTGTAAGTTGAATTTCAATAGTGTTAACGCACACGCTAATCATAAAATCCAAACTGTTACACACCAGTTACAGTGCCACAAAAACAAAAAATGCTTCAGAATCATGAAACAAATGCTACAATATCAATTAAGAATCAAGTCTCACAAACAACAAGTGGATCACAAAATTAAAGCATTGATACATCGATTTCTATTTTAATTTCAACTGAAGAAGGGATCTTCACTCAATGAAGGAAAGATTAAAAACACGTACTGCTTGAGTATCAAAATAGAGCACGCTCATTTTGAAGGCCAAGCTGTGAGTGGCCAAAGACCTAGCCGACGCGGAGATTCCGACGATGCCGAGAACAAGGCCGCGGCAGCGGCGCATCCCACGGCAGAGAGGCTGGACGGAGCCAAGCCAGCCGGAGGCGGAGAGCGCGTGGCGGGAGAGGAGGTGCATGCGGCAGAGGAGGCCGAGGAAGAGCGCCATGACGGTGTTTGCGATCTCCTCGGCGCGCGAGGTGTCGACATGGACGACGCGAAGGCCGAGGTTAGCGGCAAGGGCGGAGTCGACGGCGCGGTCGGCGGAGCCGAGGCAGAGGATGAGGTGGTAGGAACGGAGGCGGCGCTGGGCGGCGCGCGGGAGGTAGGCGAGGGAGTGCAAGAGGACCGCGGCAGCAGACTCGATCTTGCCTTCGGAGAGGCGGCTGAGGGGAACATGCTCGACGTCGGCGATGCCAGCGAGGGATTGGAGCTCGAGAGAACAGTCGTCGATGCAGTTTAGGGTGACGACGAGGGGCAGAGACGCAGGATTGTTACGGGGAGGATTAAAGGTCGACTGCTGCTTACTGTTTGGGAGGAGAAGTTTTAACGAAAACAAAATTTGGAAGAATGGGAGAGAGAAATCCCAAATTATAATTTCATAAAGTCGAACCTTATACCGACGGGTATATTCCTTCGGTAAAATCACTACACCAATACCGAAGGTTAAAGTCCTTCGGTAATCACTGCACCAATACCGACGATCAAAAACCTTCGATAAATCAACTTTACCGAAGGCCCAAAGACCGTCGAAAATACACTTTTGGTAATTAACCACTTTCTTGTAGTGATTGTTTTTTAAAATTATGAAAATATTGTATTAAAAACTTGGTCTGTTTATTTTATTTTTTTTTATAAACTTTGTAATTCTAACCTTATCGATAAAAAATGTGTATACATGTTTGTAGAGAAATGGGGCTTCATATATTAGAGAAAGATAAAAAAAGCCAGTAAGACGACAAAGAAAAAATGATGCCCATACTTTCTCTCTTAGAGTTTTATTATTGAACTTGAGTTGATTGTGCTTTTCTTTTTCTATCAAGCAATTATGGCTTCACGTGATGTTTCATTATTGAGCATTTAAACTTTTTGACATATAGAACTAAAGGTAGTTATTATTTTCTTTCCACTTCTATCTTTCATTATTGAGCATTTGATAACCACATTTATTTATTGTTATATTTCAATATTGTTCTCTTTCATTGTTAGGAAGCACTTCGAACATATGGTTGTAAAGAGAGAAAAAAGAGGTTCTTCATCTAGACAACTTTTTTATTTATTCACAATGGTGAAATATATTTTTTTATTAAGTTTCATATATTTGTTGTGACATTCTACAATTTCTCCTAACATTTTGTATAGGAATTATCACAAAAGCTTATTTTCCTCGTATTTTCATCTATTGAGAATATCATGTATCATCTAATTGTGTTGAATCGTCTAATACATATATAGTTTATTCTTAAGATGCTATTAGATAGTTATTCCATTAGGTGGTTGTCATTATGATATTTTATTACATTTTTATTAGCATATACATAGTATTTTAACAACATTCCGAGAGTTCACAAATTGAATTTATAATTTATAACACACTCTTTCTTGTTTAATTACATAATATTATAAACTTTATGTAAATAACTACATTTAGTTTTATATTTACTCCTTATTGAACTAATTAATAGATATATAATTGTTTCTCTCTCATCAAGTGGAGTGTTTTAGTTTTTCCTTTAAGTATTTGTATTCTTTATATATTAAATGTCATGAAACAAAATGTGCCTTAATACATTTCTTTACATGAATTTCAGTGGTAAAATTTTACGAATTTATTAATGTGTTTATTATATATATAAAATAAAATTCATTAATGTTTGGCCAATTATGTTTTGTATGGATCTTCTTGGTACATATCTTATTGTGTTTACGAAATGCTATCAAAATTTTGTGGAATTTTAAGATATGGTATTTACAATTGATATGTATCAATAAATTAAAAAAAAGTAAATCTTATTGAATGAGATATAATCACACCTTAAAAACAAAAGTGAGGTGATCATTCATTTAAAGATTACTAAAATTGTTCACATAATTTAAATATATACACATATGGGTCAAGATTGGATTAATTCACCACACATCAATGTTGAGTATGAGAAAGGAGTAGAAGAGTTTATATAATTTGCACAACATAATGTGAGTAAAAGTAGTTATGAAGTGAAGTTTATATGTTCTTATGTCAATCGTTTGAATAAGAGAAAGTTGAATGCAACTGAAACTAGGGAATACCCTATATGTGATGGTTTCTTTAGAAGTTATACAACATGGACATGACATGACAAATTAATAGATGTTCCAACTGTCTCTCGAACAAAACATGTTGTGGATTCCACGATGAAAGATCGACTAAAAGAAGGAAAATTAGAGGACATGATCTGCAATGTTGGCTTAAAAACTTTTTTTCAAGCGCATGTGTATGAGACAATGTATACGGATGCATAGACTCTACTGTATGTCTGTTCAACTAAGTTAACATTGTTTTCAACGGTATTAAGAATCATGAATTTGAAAATGACCAATGGTTGGACTGATAAGAGTTTCACATATTGTTGGTGTTGTTGAATGAAATGCTTCTAGATGGAAATACACTACCCATTCGTAATTATAATGACGAGACAATTCTTTGTCCGATGAGTATGGAGTATAAAAGCATACATGCATGTTCTAACGATTTCATATTATACAACATATAATTTGAAGGTTTGAAAAGAATATTGAAGTGTATGTTATCACGATACAAGAAAAAAAAACAATAGTGAAGATATTTGTGAGATAAAAAAGGGTCACCCCGCTTTGAAAGTAGTTTGATATACCTTTTAATTGTTGGGTATCATCATTTACAATATGTGCTAGTTTTCTCTGATTTTATATTATTGTATTTGACTGATTCTGATTATGTTTAGGTTATGAAGGCAAAAACAAATACAAAAAATTATTTAAAAAAACGCCTAGAATAGGATTGAGTTATTGTCAAAACCAAAACATAAAAGGGAAATTAGAATTCGGTTTTGGTAAAAATTGAAGCCTAATACCCTTTTTGATTTGAAATTATTTAATTTAAAGGATATTAGGCTTCAATTCTAGTAAAACTCGAAACCTAATCTCTTTCCAATTTAAATAAATTAGTTTATTTTTAGGATATTAGGATTCGATTATCCAGAGAATCGAAGTTTACCTTTTAAATTTAAATAATTTTTATATAAAAAATGATTAGGCCTCGATTAGCTTAATCTTTTTTTATTTTATTTTATTATTTATTAACAATGTTATGCTTCAGTTGTTATTAAACGAGACCTAATATTGAAGTTTATATTTCGATTTATAACTGAGGTCAAAAAGTCATTTCTTTTACCTTGTCTGAATATGTCTTGATTATTAAATCGAGGTACAATATCCTAAATAATCGGTGCTAACTCTTTCCTACATTGGTGACTTTCTTTCCATACACCCATAACTTTCAAATAATTCTTATTGAGTTTATGATGTTAGATGTCCAAGTCTTCATTGTTAATTTTAAGGTTTAAACCCTCATTTGGTCCTCGTATTTGTGTGTCAATCTCAAGTGGGTCATCGTGTTTTTTTCGGTCTATATCAGGTCCATAAACTTGTTAAAATAAGCTAATTAAGTCCTCTCCGTTAAGTTATCACAGACGGTGTTAAAATGTGATGACGTGGTGTACACGTAAGATGCTAATGTAACAATGCTATATTACGTGGATATTTTTTTTTAATGAAGAGTTGAGATGGCACAAAATTTAATTAGAAATGTGTTAGAGATTCAAAGTCTTCATCATCCTACATCGTCTTCATCCTTCACGTACTGTGCAACGGCGTCTCTATAAGGTTGCCGACGGTAAATTTCAGCGTCATCAACATGTGCACGACAAAAGGAAAAGAGGTTTTCTACCTTAAAAGAATGTATCATGAGAGAAACAGAATGATGATAAACCAATCTGCAGATTTTATAGAGATGGCAAGAGAATTCCTGTTACAGAAATAGGCAATTAAACCCCTCCAACGCAACCTCCTCACCTTTCTCCTTGAACCTTCTCACAACACCCAAACCCCAAGCCTCTTCCGACTTCCCCGAAGATACCAATTGGTGCTACAGCGAGATCTTAAACGTCGTTAAGAAGGGTAAATTTGAGCGAGTCAGGTTCAATAAAGACGATTCCACCCTCCAACTAACCATCGTTGACGGCCGTCGTGCCTCCGTTATCGTCCCCAATGACCCCGACCACATCGACATCCTCGTCATGAACGACATTGACATTTCCGTCGCTGAAGCCGAATCGCCTAACAACTTGTTCAACATCATTGGCAATTTGTTTTTCCCTTTTCTAGCATTCGCTGGGTCATTCTTCCTCTTTCGCAGAGTTTCAAGAAGTCCCCGAAACCGGCGTTGAAGAGGTATTGGATAATGTTTTCAAAGAACATAAAGAAAAACGAAAAGAGGCAAAAGAAGACGGTGTTGAAGTGGAGGATGAGGATTTTGTCGACGTTCTTCTCAAAATTCAAGATGAGAGAACGAATTAGGGTTTTCAAAAAGTCTTCCCCTTTTTTCTTTGTCTGTGCCTTTTGATTCTTCTTAGGATTAATCACCTTAGCAAGTATGTTCCCTTTAACCATTCAATTCCAATTTCAATTTTTCTTCAAAGCTAACAATGTTTTTTGTCTCGAGAATTTTGGGTTTTTTTGTTTTGATATCAGAATGGTTTTTATTGCAGTGTGGTGTGATTGTAGAATGAAAAATAATGGAGAAGGACTGGAAAAGTTGGAAGATGAAGTAGAAGAGGAAAAAACAAAGAAAGATTGCAACTTTTGAGCGTTGGAAGAGATGTTGGAAGAGATGGGAGAGAGAAAGTAGTGAGACAGAAGAAGAAGAGAAGTTGATTTGAGGTGTGATGTAAGGTGGAGGAAAAGGCACCGAGCACTGTTGACGAGCCTGTGAGTGGAAGACGATGAAGACTTTTAATCCCTAACATTTTTAATTAAATTTTATGCCATGTCATTACCTACAAAAATTTCACGTAATATAATACTATCATATCAGTATTTTAAGTGTGACCACGTCAACACAGGCAAACGGCGTTACTGATATTTTAACAGAGAGGGCTTAATTGACTCATTTTATCAAGTTTAAGGATCCAATTGAGACAAAAAAAAACATGATGACCCACTTGAAATTGACACACAAATATGAGGACCAAATAAGAGTTTAAACCTAATTTTAAACTAAAACAATCTCATACATTAATCACATGCAAGAAAGTACTCTACTAATCTCAAACATATTCAAGGTATTAGGTGGTAATATTGAATTCTTAGGTTTTAAGAACCTCAATGTTGAGGTTGAGTTTCCTTCTTAGGAGTTTTCGTTATTAAAAATTTTCTTAAGTAAAAGTTTTCATGGGAATTATATATATTAGGAGTTTTTATTATGTATGAATTCTTATTGTGTAGGAATTTTCATTATATAATATCATTATAATCTATCCTTTTCATTTAATATTATGTATATTAATTATTGGTAGATTTTATTTAGGTACGTAGAATAAAAATCTCTACAATGACTATATATATTACAATTATCTATGAAAAATTTATCAATAATTTTCCTTTTAACTTAGTAGCAAAAGTATATTTGGATTATTACCAACAACCAAACATCATTAATTAAACTTAACAACAAAAATTAAACTTAATAACAAAGCATATAAGTTTGTCAGTAATTATTGAGAAATTTCATAAATTTGTTAATAAATTTTATAAACGACCAAATTATATATCATTGGATATTAAGTCGTTGGCAATTTGTTATAAAAAATAAGATATGCTAATAGATTTCATCCATTACCGACATATTATGACTGTAGGTAACAAGAGAGTTTTTGTAATAAAAAACTACGTCCATTTATTTTTATTTCTAAAGTTTTGAGACAAAACACTATTAAAATTGGGATAAAAACAAAATTTAATTTTGCATCATAGTTTAAAATTAAAAACACATTTAATTCAAAAATAAATATTACATTTTTATTTATATTTTAATTGTTATATATATATATATATATATATATATATATATATATATATATATTTTAAATAAAAAAAATTGACCAAGTTATCATTAATTTATCTGTCAATAAAACAAATATTATTATCATAATTCAATTTATTAAAAAGTAAATTACTATCATATATTAGGAGGTAAATTTAAGTTAAATCTATATTTATAAATATAGATTTTAAATTAGTTTTAATTAGTGTAAGATTTCCACTGTGTTACTTTCATGATCAAGAATAAATATTTTATATGTATGAGAGCAAATATTTGTGGATGGTAATAAATTTAATAAACTCAAAACAAATATAAAGAGAATATATAAAAAATTTCACACGAAAAATAAAATTACAATATATAAATGAAATAAGTTTCACTTTTTAAGATCTGTTTATACGAAAACGGGTTAGATGAAAAATAATTCGTGTTACTTATATAATTATATGTCCACGTTTTTCTCACGTGTACCTACCTAATCATAAATTATTATAATACCTATATATTAACAATTTAATATATGAACATATGTTCTACCTAATCATAAATTATTATAATACCTATATATTAACAATTTAATATATGAACATATGTTCTATGTACTTATTTATATATTATTTTCTTCATATAATTTAAAATATTCGAATGATCAATTTTTTGTTTTGTTTTTATGAATTAAAATGAAAACAAACAATCCATTAATTTATATCTAATTGATATAATTAAAACGAAGGTTTTCTTTACGTATTTACAAATTTGGTGTAATAATTTTGAAAATAGGTAAAGTTGAAAAAATTACAAAAATAAACAAGAGTGTAAATTTCACACAATTTTAAATGAATAAATTATGTATTTTTTTACACGATTTTTGTTTTGATTGTGTTGATAGGTAATCGATTATTGAAATCATTAGGTATGATAACTTTCAATCTCTATCCAAAGTCATTTTGAGGCAAGACAACTTCCAATTTTAGTTCCATGTATTAGTCGGACCAGCCGGACATCCCAACTTCATTAATAGTAATTTAAACCTGCATTGCGACATTTCATATTAACATAGTCCAACAGCTCAACCAAGGTCTAATATAGTTTAGTCAAGGTCAACTATATCTCAGTCAAGATCTAATATAACTCGGCCAAGACCTTTACAATCCCTTGAAAATGAAAGTCGTCAGTTGCTCAACACCTTCCATATGTAATTGATTACAATGAATATGTAATCAGTTATATTATATCAAAGTCATTGCGGGTATGAGGACTTTCAAGATGACTTCCAATTTTGAAAATGTAACTATAATCGATTATTGTGTATTTGTAATCAATTATGGATAGGCTAACAAGCTTGGTCCACGAGTCCGTCGAGCCAACCCGACAGCTTGGCTTTAGTAAAAGAAATTGAATTTGTGCTGCGACACTTGATACTAACACTGCCCAACAATCTGATCAAAGTCTGATACGTCTCAACCAAGATCTAAAACAGCTTGAACAACAACCCTTTTCAACCTAGCAACTCATCTCATCATTAGTGCATTTTCATGAAAAAAAAAAAATTTAAGTTGCTTTCACATGTGATATTAATGAATCGAGCTAGGTTTTATTATTGAACTTGAGTTGATTGTGCTTTTCTTTTTCTATCAAGCAATTATGGCTTCACGTGATGTTTCATTATTGAGCATTTAAACTTTTTGACATATAGAACTAAAGGTAGTTATTATTTTCTTTCCACTTCTATCTTTCATTATTGAGCATTTGATAACCACATTTATTTATTGTTATATTTCAATATTGTTCTCTTTCATTATTAGGAAGCACTTCGAACATATGGTTGTAAAGAGAGAAAAAAAGAGGTTCTTCATCTAGACAACTTTTTTATTATTCACAATGGTGAAATATATTTTTTTATTAAGTTTCATATATTTGTTGTGACATTCTACAATTTCTCCTAAGATTTTGTATAGGAATTATCACAAAAGCTTATTTTCCTCGTATTTTCATCTATTGAGAATATCATGTATCATCTAATTGCGTTAAATCGTCTAATACATATATAGTTTATTCTTAAGATGCTATTAGATAGTTATTCCATTAGTTGGTTATGTCATTATGATATTTTATTACATTTTTATTAGCATATACATAGTATTTTAACAACATTCCGAGAGTTCAACAAATTGAATTTATAATTTATAACACACTCTTTCTTGTTTAATTACATAATATTATAAACTTTATGTAAATAACTACATTTAGTTTTATATTTACTCCTTATTGAACTAATTAATAGATATATAATTGTTTCTCTCATCAAGTGGAGTGTTTTAGTTTTTCCTTTAAGTATTTATATTCTTTATATATTAAATGTCATGAAACAAAATGTGCCTTAATACATTTCTTTACATGAATTTCAGTGGTAAAATTTTACGAATTTATTAATGTGTTTATTATATATCATTGGATATTAAGTCGTTGGCAATTTGTTATAAAAAAATAAGATATGCTAATAGATTTCATCCATTACCGACATATTATGATTGTGGGTAACAAGAGAGTTTTTGTAATAAAAAACTACGTCCATTTATTTTTATTTTTAAAGTTTTGAGACAACACTATTAGAATTTGGGATAAAAACAAAATTTAATTTTGCATCATAGTTTAAAATTAAAAAAAATTTAATTCAAAAATAAATATTACATTTTTATTTATATTTTAATTGTTATATATATATATATATATATATATATATATATATATATATATATATATATATATATATATTCATTTTAAATAAAAAAAGAATTGACCAAGTTATCATTAATTTATCTGTCAATAACACAAATATTATTAACATAATTCAATTTATTAAAAAGTAAATTACTATCATATATTAGGAGGTAAATTTAAGTTAAATCTATATTTATAAATTTAATTTATAAATATAGATTTTAAATTAGTTTTAATTAGTGTAAGATTTCCACTGTGTTACTTTCATGATCAAGAATAAATATTTTATATGTATGAGAGCAAATATTTGTGGATGGTAATAAATTTAATAAACTCAAAATAAATATAAAGAGAATATATAAAAAATTTCACACGAATAATAAAATAAAATTACAATATATAAATGAAATAAGTTTCACTTTTTAAGATCTGTTCATACGAAAACGGTTAGATGAAAAATAATTCGTGTTACTTATATAATTATATGTCCACGTTTTTCTCACGTGTGTACCTACCAAATCATAACTTATTATAATATCTATATATTAACAATTTAATATATGAACATATGTTCTATGTACTTATTTATATTAAAATATTCGAATGATCAATTTTTTGTTTTGTTTTTATGAATTAAAGTAAAAACAAACAATCCATTTATTTATATCCAATTGATATAATTAAAATGAAGGTTTTCTTTACGAATTTACAAATTTGGTGTAATAATTTTGAAAATAGGTAAATTTGAAAAAATTACAAAAATAAACAAGAGTGTAATTTTCACAATTTTAAATGAATAAATTATGTATTTTTTTACACCATTTTTGTTTTGATTGCGTTGAAAGGTAATTGATTATTGAAATCATTAGGTATGATAACTTTCAATCTCTGTCCAAAGTCATTTTGAAGCAAGATAACTTTCAATTTTATCTCCATGTATTAGTCGGACCAGTCGGACATCTCAACTTCATTAATAGTAATTTAAACCTGCATTGTGACATTTCATATTAACATAGTCCAACAGCTGAGCCAAGGTCTAATATAGTTTAGTCAAGGTCAACTATATCTTAGCCAAGATCTAATATAACTCATCCAAAACATTTACAATCCCTTAAAATTGAAAGTCACCAATTCCTCAACACCTTCAATATGTAATTGATTACAATGAATATGTAATCAATTACATTACATCAAAGTCATTACGGGTATGAGGACTTTCAATCTCAATAGAAATTTGTTAAGATAAGAAGACTTCCAATTTTGAAAATGTAGTTGTAATTGATTATTGTGTATTTGTAGTCAATTATGGATAGGCTGACAAGCTTGGTCCACGAGTTCGTCGAGCCAATCCGTCAGCTCGACTTGAGTAAAAAAAATTTAATTTCTGTTGCAACACTTCATATTAACACTGTTCAACAGTTTGACCAAAGTTTTGATACAGCTCAACCAAGATCTAAAACAGCTTAAACAACAACCTTTTTCAACCCAGCAACTCATCTCATCATTAGTGCATTTTCATGAAAAGAAGTTTTAAGTCGTTTTCATATGTGATATTAATGAATCGAGTTAGGTTGTATCAAACATTAGTCCAGATATATAAGATTTTGACTTGTAAGTGTTGTGGTGTCAGTTCAAATTTTTTTTACTCACATCCAACTAAATTATAAGAATAAAATTGGAAGTCATATTGTTTCAAAACGATTTTATATTGAGATTGGTTATCAGACTTCCCATCGACTTCAATAATCAATTATTTTTCAACACGGTAAAACAAAAGTCGTGTAAATGCACAATTTCTCCTTTTTTTTCTAAGTTCTGCGAGGTTTGTACGACTTATTTATTCTTATAATTTTTCTTTTAAAAATTTATCTATTTTTATAATTACTGTATCAAATTTACCTATATACTAAAAGAAAAAACCTAAATCAATAGTAACAGAAAACCTAAGGTTCCGAGCTCAATTATTATCAAAGTTGATGAGAGACATCATGTACTTTTTAGAAATTCAGACCTGTCTGAGATTGAGTGGACAGTTATTTGTTTATGTGTAATTATCGAACCACGTGGTCTTCTCCACCACCGCTCTGCTTCTTTAAAACCTCAGTCTCAGAGTCACTAAGCACAGCACAACTCCAACACTCAGCTCAGAGCAGAACAAAATAATCCAGAATGACCATCGGCGTAGGCCAACTTGTCTGTGTCACTGGCGCTTCCGGTTACATCGCTTCCTGGCTCGTCAAGTTTCTTCTCGAACGCGGCTACACTGTTAATGCCACCGTTCGCGACCCAAGTAATGTGTTTTTTGTTTCTTATATAGTTTTTGTTTTCGTGGGTGATTATTTGTAGTGATGATGATAATAATGCATTAGCATTTGAAAGATTAAATATTGTATATGAAATGTGATGTGCAGGTGATCCCAGGAAGGTAGATCACTTGCTTAGCCTTGACGGTGCGAAGGAGAGACTGCATCTTTTCAAGGCGAATCTTCTAGAAGAAGGTTCCTTTGACTCTGCCGTTCAAGGTTGTCACGGTGTGTTCCACACTGCTTCTCCCTTTTTTCTGAGTTCGAAGGACCCGCAGGTTTGTTTCATTTGATGTTCGATTTGTGCATTTGCTTCATCTGTGGATTACATAAAATATTATGTATTTCAGGGTGAGTTGTTGGATCCAGCTTTAAAGGGGACAATGAACGTTCTGAAATCGTGTGTGAAGTCCGGAACACTGAAACGTGTGGTCTTAACTTCTTCTATTGCTGCAGTTGCGTACAACGGAAAACCTCAAACCCCTGATGTAGTGGTTGACGAGACCTGGTTTTCCGACGCAGATTTCTGTAGGAGAAATGGGGTATGTATGGGCTGTTTCCTCTGATAATGTTTTTGTGTCGTTTAGAAGAAAAAATTACTTGTCTCCCAAGACTCAGGAGACGTACCTGTGTCCCATGCATGGACAATGGCTGAAAATAAAGTACACAAACTTTAACTAATCAATGTTCGGTATTATTATTTTTTGGAAAAAGATATTTTATATTCATTATTTTACTTTCTAATTCCCTTTTTTCTTTATAAAAAAAAATTTAACTTTTTTTAATAACCAAATTTTCGATCGTTTTTTATTCTGACAAATTTTGAAGACGAAGGACAGAAAAGAGCACAAAAAAGGAAAGTTTCTGTCACCACTTTAAATCTATTTTCAACCTCTATTTAATACTTAACAAAAGAAAAATACTTAATTTAATGTTGGAAAACAGTATCTTGAAATGGAAACTTTATAAAACTATTAAAAATGGATAGAAATTATTTTTTTACTTAGAAAAATAGTTCTCATATGTGTAATATCAAAATTCATTTTCATATTTATTTATTTAATATTTTTCTTTCAATGTTTTTATATTATACTTTTATTTAACGATAATCTTACTTTTAATATTTATTTTACTAATTAAATATTATATTTCAAAATAATAATAGTGACAATAATAATATATTTATTTTATATTTTATATTATTATTTTTACTTTTCTTTTATGATTAACTACATATTATTATGTAATAACTGTCCCACGTATATTAAATTATTTTACTTCCTACTTAATTTTAAATTTAAATTGAAATATTTGGATCGATGTGTAAAATAAAACTAGCAATATAATATATAATATGAAAGTAATAATATTAAAAATTATAATAAGAACATAAAATTAAAAGTTAAAAATTCTGTTCTTCAAATTAATAAATATACCATTAAAAAATCATTAGTAATTTTATTTATTTAATAAAATCATACAAATTCAAAAAATTATGAAATATGTTTAATAATAAACATATTTAAAATTATTAATTATAAATAATGAAAAATAAGTACACCAGCACAATATCAATGATATAAATAATAAAATGATTACGTAGTCCTATTTATTAATTTTTAATTTGTGTTTTTTTCCATGATTATTTTAAAAATAATACACGCTAATAAATGTTTCATAAATTTATTATTTTCAACATTTTTAATTAAAAATATAATCATATTTTTTACTTTTAATATATTTAAAAGCTTAATTATATATTTTTTATAAAAATTTACAATATTAATAGAAATAGTTTTCTGGTAGAAAGGTTTAAGATGTTATAGACTTAAGCAGAAAGTGTTATTATTTAATTATAAGTTATAACTTCTCATCCAATCACTATAATGGCGATGAAAGACAATATAAAACGAACAACATTGACTTTGGTTACAATGTTGTCTCGTGTATTATGTTACCTTGTTCTTGACATATTTTGCTATTTCCAATTTATGTTTTAGAAATGGTATAACCTTTCAAAGACTTTGGCTGAAGAAATTGCATGGAAATTTACAAAAGAAAACAACATTGACTTGGTTACAATAAATCCAGCCATGGTTATTGGACCTCTCTTGCAACCAGAGCTTAACACCAGTGCTGCAGCAGTTTTAAATTTTGTTAATGGTAATTACTATATACATTCTGCTCTAAAATTTTTATTATTTCGCTGCACAAACCTTAGATAATTGAAGAAAGTGTTCCATCGTCTTCATATAGGTGCTGAAACATTTAGAAATGTTATTTCGGGATGGGTAGATGTGAAAGATGTTGCAAATGCTCATATTCTAGCATATGAGAATGCTTCAGCTAATGGAAGATATTGTCTAGTTGGAAGGGTGACACACAACTCAGTGATTGTGAAGATGTTACGTGATTTGTTCCCAACATTGCAACTTCCAGAGAAGTGAGTATAATTATTTTGATGGTTTCAAGACTGCGTGCGATTCAAATCCACTATTCAGTGCTTTGTTTATTGGCTTGAAAACTTAATTTAGTATCCAAAATGCATATTATAGAACCTTATATTATATAGGCTAAAATAAAATAATAACCTTCCAAATTAGAGCTATACACAAATGCGAATGTGTCTTAATTTACCTTATCAATCTATTGTCATTATAGTTGAATATTTGAACAAACAAGAAAATCACGTATGACAAATAAACGTTTTACCCTGTCAACAATATTACCAGGTGTGCAGATGAGAAGCTATATGTGCCAATATATCAGGTTTCGAAGAAAAAAGCAAAGAACTTGGGGATTAAATTTACTCCATTGGAAGTGAGCCTCAAGGAGACTGTGGAAAGCTTGAAGGAAAAGAAGCTCATCAAATTTTAAGTTGTTACCCTTCAAAACGTCGAAACCTTCTTTAGTTGTTGACTCATCTTCTTATGTTCACGCTCATGAATAAACTTACTATAAACTAAGACTTCATTAGGCCGAAATAAATTATTCTTGGTGTGTTTGTACTATTGATAATTAAGTTTCAAACATGCATGTCCATGTTTTTAAGCATTATTGTTATATTTTCTTTTATACTTGTATTGTATGACTGTTTGATCAGTTTAGGATGAGATGATCCACACAATTAAGAACATGTAATAAGTCATCCAAAGACTAGTCGATTAAATAACATAGACCGAACGGTCATCTTTAAATAGTAATTAAGATTGATGAGGATTAACTTAAATAAGGTAGAGTATGTGAAGAAGAAATCATGCTCAACATCCTCTTTCTCATGAAAGACCCGTTCGTTCTTCTTGCATAGAGCATGCTTGAAATGTTCGTCATCCTTCACTACCTTAATCATGGCTACCCTACCAACAAACTCCTCCAAGGAATATCCCATGATGAAGGAGGACACATACTCCCCAAACTCATGAGGAGCCCAACCATACCCTGGAACAGGTAAGACAGACATGCAGGATCCGTCCCACTCCCCTGTAACGTCCACTTTTATTGCGACCACCTCACCCGTGTTGACCGAAGCAGGGGAATTATTAATATCTACACCCGCCGCTGCGTCACCAAAATCTACTTCTCGCACGGTTGATCCAAGGATGGATGACCCAACTGACAATATCGATGATGTCGATTCATCATTGGCATATCCTCGGTCTCCCCTCCCTCTAGACTCCTAAGACAAAGACAGTAGAACAGTAGACATTATTCCCTTTGAATAAGAGAAGTATGAAGCACTCGATATTCGCAAGAGAAAATTGAGAGAAATGGTGAAAATGACGTTGAGTCTCACCTCTATTTATAGTTGAAATGAGCACTTCAATGAACAAATCCTGACCATCAAATCGAGAAAGATCTAATGGCTCACATCTTGTGACCCTTCATTTCTCGAGATGCATGAATCCCAACGTGCCACTTGTCCCTCTCCCACCGGTTGTAGCTTCTCCCTATCTAACACATCTCCCTAAAATGTTTCAGAATGGTTACAATCTCCCAATTGACCGTTTACCAAAAGAAGCAAACATCCTCCAAAAATGCCCGGGACCCTTTTTCACAATAAACCCTCTCGAGAGTATACTTGGGCTTGAGGGACCTGTGTCACTATCCAGTCAGCCTAGGACCAGACTGTCCATACAATTAGGAACATGCAATAAGCTACCTAGAGACCTGTTTGTTGGACAATTTGGATTGAACGACCACCTTTAAACAATAACTAAGATTGATGATGATTAACTTAAATCAAAACATGATTATTACCAATTAGGTCGTGATTAGGTCGGGGCTAATTCAAAAATCTATAAATACAAGTTTGAAAAAATGAGGTAGATTGGTTGAATTCATTACACATTTATTGTTGAGTTTGCTAAATCTTTGCTGACTTTGACATCAAAATACCTTTTGTAGGAAACTTCTCTATATATACAACCGAACCAAGTAAAAGACGAACGGTGATACAAACAAGTTATTGGACACATAAATGGTTATATATTGGTAGGTCGTATTGACCATTAACAAATAGGCTTTTATCCCATTTAAGAGATCACCTTCAACTATAAACCGTAAGAAAGTATAGGTGAGATTTTTTGTAAGATATTAAAAAGTATGCAAAGAATAAGAATCATTACAATGCTATTTCCAACAAATTTGAATAAATTTACAAGACCCTGATTCAAATAATTATGATTAAGAGTAATAAGTTAATGTATCTTATTAAATGATTAAGATTGTTCTATAAGATTACCTTAGTGAATCAATCATGTCGCTTGTCTTCTCGACATCTAACTCCAATAAAAAAGAGAATATTTGTAAAAAATGTTAATAGTTAATAGATATTTTAAATTGTTGGAAATTTTGTTGACAAATTTTAAGATTTGTAATAAGTGACAAAAATTATATATTATCATGATAAAATAAATTTGTGAATAATTCATATTTATTGATATATTTTCTTTCTGTTGATAAGATTTGGTTAATAATTTTAAATTCTTTTGTAATAAAATAAATTAAGTTAAATGAAAATAAATAAAGAAAACTCAATGAAAATAATACCACCACACTCTACTAGAAGCTTAGCTAATAACAAACCATCTGCAAGCAACCTTTCCTTAGACATATGAAATATGATTAACATTCGTGTCATAATTAATGGACTCTTTCTTTCAACTACGAGGGATGACAATTTTACAGAGTCTTTCCATGTAAAATTTGCGACGAATAATTATTATTCGCGGGTATTTATTATCTGCGGGTAACGGATAACGGAAATTTTATATCTGTTTTTAAACGGGTTGGATACAGATAGTATACTACTCGCCTGTGTGTACTTATTACTCGCAAAAAATAAAATAAAATAATAATTTATATATATTTTAATTAAATTTAATTAAAAATAAAATAAAATTATATTTTATTAGGTTAAATTTAATTAAAATTAAAATTAAAATTTAATTTATATTTAATTTAATTTATATTATATTATATATTTTTATTTTATAATTTTATTTAAATTTTATTCTAAAAATGTATTAAATATATTTTTTTTATTTTTGCGGGTATCCGCGAATATTTTTTAAACAGATACCCACGTGAATAACGAATCGAATAGTGAATACAATTTTATCCGACAGGTCAGATTACGGATAATGTCTTATCCGTGTCCGACTCGCTCCGATCCCTAACTAAGACTACCTCTGCACTATCAAACTTTATGAATTTGAAATATCTCACAGTGACCTTTTGGGATGTCTTCGTGCAGTATTATCAAAAATAAATTGATGTACATTAATTTTAATATTTTAAAATATATTAATAAAATTTTTAATATATCAAAATTAATATATTTTAAGAATATGGAAGATGGAGAACATTATAAAATTAACAGTGAATTTAGACTTTAAACTCGACACCTTTTTTACCGTAGAAAATTGTACAATAATTAACAATTATATGAAAGTGAGAAACAAATAGTGATAGATAGAAAGAAATTAATAAAAAAGTTATTGAATTATAAGCGATAGTTACTTCCACCAAGCTAAAAGTCAATTGAAGTAGTTAAAAAGAAAAAAAAAGTTGATGCAGATTTTTTATAATATTTTAATATAATATATGTTATTTTTTCACTATTTTATTATTATATTTACCTTAAATTTAATAATAAAAAATATACGACGTCTGAAAATATTATCAAAAAATATCATTGTCCTTTAGAAATGTTACAGTTGAAACTTTGCTTTCAATTATGGAGTAAAACCTAGAAGGTGACGTGGAAAGTAGATGCATGCAGCTAAATAATCCAAATATTTCCTAATAGGGTGAATCACGGTACAACTGTTTCTTTCCTATAAAAGAGTGCAGTAAAACTTGTTTCTAGAATTACCTTTTCATTTTTCTGTAAAATTTATATTAGACATCACTTTTATTTTCACAATCAACATAAATGTTTTAATCTCAAATCTCTTGAAACAGTATCACTAAGGTAAATAATAACATTTGAGGCATATAGTTTATTTTTTAACTCAAATATCCATCATAATTTTATCTTTAAAAAATATTTCAACCTAAATCTAATTTCTAATCGATACTCCACATATAAAAAGTCTACTCTTTTAATTTAAGATGAAGTACACTCATTTCTGATAAGAACAAAAAGTAGGTTTTAAAACTTAATATACAAATAAATATATTTTAAAGTTTTAGATAAAATATTATATAGAAGTTTTACCTCAGCGCATGCGTCATTTATGCGTAGGCTCGACCCATCCTAATCAAAATCGACATAACTTTTAAATGACTTAAGACTAAATATTGAATAAAATATTATCTGCATAGAAGTTCCCCTATCAGGAAAACCATGAACGTTACCAAATCTTACATGTTACGGGTCAATGCAACTATTTGAATTTCTTTCTTACTGTCTGTACAATGTTTCTAATATTTTTAAAAAATTGTAATAAATTTTAAATATAGAAAAACCCGCTGAAAACATAAAAAAAAACAAGACAATATCTTACCTAAAAATTAACAATATATTTAGCTTCTTCCCACCGGACTTTTGGGGTCGCATTCTGCAAATGTCAATTTATGTATATCCACCAAGCCACGGCTCTTCTAAATATCATATCTTTCTTTTATTTTAAATTCAAGTCATCTTCACTGCAAAACTTGTACACATACATTCGTACGTGTTCTTAACTTTAGTTTTTTGAATCTGATTACCTTATCTTGTTATGTTTTTTTTGGAATATTCTTATAGTACGTGCAATTTAGTTAATGTCAATAAAAGTATTTTTTATTTGTATGATGCATACTTTTGTTTAAAGTTCATATTTTTAAATTTTATATCATGATACGTGATATGTTCTGATACTCCTAGTTTAATATTATGATCTGGATATGGCACTTAATTGCAAATGGCCCACTAACACTTATTCAAATTGAAATTCCCAGTAATACCTTTCCAAATTGAAAACGCAATCGATTTTGCTTCTTTAAAAGGTCACTCCGAGATCGAGTGAACACAGCACAACACAACACTGAACACAGAGAATCAGCTCAGAGCAGAACAACATAATCCAGAATGAGCACCGGCGCCGGACAAGTAGTGTGTGTTACCGGAGCTTCCGGTTACATTGCTTCCTGGGTCGTTAAGTTTCTTCTCGAACGCGGCTACACCGTGAAGGCCACCGTTCGCGACACAAGTATGTTTTTTTTTTTGTCTTCTATAATTTTTGTTTTCGTGGGTGATTATTTGTGGTGATGCATTACTATTTGGATGACTAAAGATTGGGTAATGTGTGATGTGCAGGTGATCCCAAAAAGGTAGATCATTTGCTCAGCCTTGATGGTGCGAAGGAGAGATTGCATCTCGTCAAGGCGAATCTTCTAGAAGAAGGTTCCTTTGACTCTGCCGTTGAAGGTTGTCACGCTGTGTTTCACACTGCTTCTCCCTTTTTCGACGATGCCAAGGACCCGCAGGTTTGTTTCGATTGCAGTTCGTTTTGTTCATTTGTTTCATCTATGGCTGTGTAATAATTTGTTTTCACTTTATGTATTTCAGACTGAGTTGTTGGATCCGGCTTTGAAGGGGACTCTGAATGTTCTGAAATCGTGCGTGAATTCGCCGACGCTGAAACGCGTGGTTGTAACTTCTTCTATTGCTGCAGTTTCATTCAACGACAGGCCTAAAAACCCTGATGTAGTGGTTGACGAGACTTGGTATTCGGACCCAGAATACTGTAAGAGAAATGGGGTATGTTCCTTTTCCTCTAATAAACTTTCATTACATGTTACTCCTTACTATAGTTTGGCATGTGTGTTGTCTCACCTTGTTCTTCACATTTCTTGCTATTTCCTATTTATGTTTTAGATATGGTATAACCTCTCAAAGACTTTGGCCGAAGATGCTGCCTGGAAATTTGCAAAAGAGAACAATATTGACTTGGTTACAATGAACCCTGCATTGGTTGTTGGACCTCTCTTGCAACCAGTACTTAACACTAGTTCTGCTGCAGTTTTAAATTTAATTAATGGTAATTACTATTTTCACATTATGCTCTAAAATTTCTATTATTCGATTTGCCTGCATCTTGGTTACACAATGTAGTTTTTTTCAACTAAAACTATGTTATCAGTTTTTGCTGAACAATTCTTAGATAATTGAAGAAACTGTTCCATCGCTTGATACAGGTTCGCCTACATTTAAAAATGTAACTTTGGGATGGGTGGACGTGAGAGATGTTGCAATTACCCATGTTCTGGCATATGAGAATGCTTCAGCTAATGGAAGATATTTACTAGTTGAAAGAGTGGCACACTTCTCAGATGTTGTGAAGATTTTACATGATCTGTACCCAACATTGCAACTTCCACAGAAATGTGTCGATGATAGGCCATATGATCCAATATTCCAGGTTTCGAAGGAAAAAGCAAAGAGCTTGGGGCTTGAATTTACACCTTTGGAAGTGAGCATCAAGGATACTGTGGAAAGCTTGAAGGAAAAGGGGTTTATCAAATTTTAAGTTTTTACCCTTCAAGAAAGGTTGAAACCTTCTTTAGTTGTACACTTGGCTTCTTATGTTCATGCTTATGAATAAATTTACTGTAAAATAAGACTTATATCAGAACTGCTAAGTACTGAAATAAGTTTTTCTTAGTGTGGTTTGTAAGAGTGACCATTTAGTGTGTCCTGGTAAAGTTCGCATTACAGATTGTATCCTCCTTATACTATATATATTACTAGAAAATGTCTGTTGCAACTAATGCATTATATTTGTATCATTTGTGGCTCTAGAGTGGAAAATTCAGTTGGGAAGTTCAATACTGTAAACATATGAAAGTAGTTTATATTAAATTTGGGATACCTAAGTGTGTGAAGAAGCATAAGCATTTTAAAAATAATACTTTTCATTAGTTTCACTATGTATAGACATCAAAATCGTGTTGTCTCGCCCAACTTAACCAACTAAGAAAAATAATGTAACTTTTGCTGGTTAGACTCGTTCCATAAAGGAAAAGAAAGATTAAAGAATAAAATGGTTGTGTGTAAAAGTTTGTTGGATGTTAAAATAATAATACCCTATAAATAAACACCCTTCTGTAATTGATGGGACAACAGTATTACAATTTTAAGAATTGTTTTCCTTGAGAGTGACATAGTTTCTGGTATTACAAAATCATCATTACTTTGTCTTAGACTAACTTGTTTTGTCTTGTCTTAGTAGTGCTCAATTGGTCATCAAAAACACCGATTGAAAAAAGAGAAAGTTATCTTGATTGGAATGACATCATAGAAATACGTGTAGTTCTCCAAATCTTGCATAATGTATGTTAGATGTTCGATACAAGTCTTCAAAGATGTGCAGGTTTCATTACGCATGTTTTGTTGGTCATGTTGGGATTTTACTTCTAAGCATTGTGATACACAAATCATGAATGGTTGGAATGCAAATTTTAAGTTTAGATAGGACTAATCAACTAAGTCGTCTTAAGAATTTCACCAAATCAAATAAAAGAATATACAGTAGGGTTAAAAATATAAAATAACAATAGAGAGGTTTGCAGGAGACGATGTAAAGAAAAATAAATATGCAAAAACAGTATGATTCTGTATTTTTTTCATAATTAAATTCTTATCATTTATTTAATTTCTAAACAGGTCTCAAATTAACTAAACAAGTGTCAATTTATTTGGTAAGACTCTTACTCATTCCAAGCGTTTATGAGAGTGAAATTGTTTTTAAACGTATTCTAAGTGTCTACATGTCAAATAAACTAAATATGTAGTTCATAAATTTAAACACATGTCAAAATCTCCCAAGTTTGAACTGTGGTTGTCCATAATAATAACAATAATAATTTAACTATTTATTTTATTTTAAATAATAATTCACATTTCATTTGAACATAATTATTACAAATTATATTTTATTTAAAATTATTTTTATGACGAAGAATAAAATAGTAATCATATAATTTTATCAATTAAAATATTTTTAATCTATCAAACTTATTATATTTGTCATTAACTTTTTGATTTTCCTACACCTTTCACAATCTTTTTATTAATTCAAACGAGTTGACTTTTACATTTATTTTTACTCAAATTCATTCTCCAAAATTCATTTTCCAAAACAAAAGCTAAGTAACAAATGAATTAATTAAAATTTGTAGTCATTGTTTTTAGGAGAATTTACTCTTAATTGATTTTCTATTCTATTTTATAACTAAAGTCACTCTAATGTGAGTTTTTTTCACAGGACTAGCAAATATTAGTTTTTCAATCATAATTGGGGTGTTTCATGTCTCACTGTGAATGCAAAACACTAATTTAACATGAACAATATTAATTTCATGCACCAATTTCACCTACACACTCAATGAATTTAATTATTTTTTAGTGAATATGAAGATGGAAAGTAACAACAATGATTAAATAAAAAATAAAGATGATTGAATTTAATGGGATGGATGTGATTATTGGTGGAAGTGTAGTAGAGCAATAAGAACATTAAAGTAAATTGCAAAACATAAATTACTAGAGAAACTTGTAAGAGAAATAAATGAAAGCAATTATCCAAATTGCAACAATCAATACTAGTTTAGTCATTTTCCTATTCGTAATGTTTCAGATTGTATGATTTATTTCATAATTTGCTACCTTGTAAAATATAAAATAAATCTATTTATATTTTCTAACAGTTCCCTTGAACAAATATAAAATAAACCTATTTATATATTTTAACAGTTTAGAGACTTAAATTTAAATTTGAATAAACTAAGGCTGTAGGTGGATGGTTGCTATATTCTTCCCAATTTGCTTTTTAATGTTGTCAATAGATATATTTAATTCACGTTTTCCTTCGACCATGTTTGACAAAGAATAAAGAGTTACGTACCTATCTTATATCTTATGACATCTATATGATAAAGAAGTACTTGGTAAAATTGTTGTTCACTCACATTATATTTGTAGAATATAATCATCTACTTTACCCTCGTTAAGGCTTGAAATATACGAGACAACTTTCAGATATTCTTGAAAGATATTTTTGTCCTTAAGTGATACAACTTGTGGGGTTTTATGTTTTATGAACTTCGGTTCCTTAATTCTCATAAAATCGTGTTTTTAATTGTTACACGGGTGTTAAATTTAACTCCTTTGTCTATGTGAAATTTACCTTATTAATCTTGAGATGTCTCTTACCCACAACAACTATACTAGTTTAATATATATATATATATATATATATATATATATATATATATGATAAATTGATATTATTTAAAACTTTTTAAAAATTATAATTATTATTTATATAAATAGATTCCTAGGTGTGATGGTCCGACATACTAACTAAATTGGTTCAAAATTAATGAACTTCATCTTCATGAATGTATAATTTTCCAATTTTTTTAATAGTTTACATGCAGGGTATGTATCGGTCAAATAATTCATCTAGCATTTTCCCAGATTGAATCAGGCAAGCCAGATGGTTCTTCAAAACGACACAGTGAACAGAGCACAACACTGAACAGAGAATCAGCTCAGAGCCATAGAAGAAAACAAGAATGAGCAGCGGCGCTGGGCAAGTGGCGTGCGTAACCGGCGCTTCCGGTTACATTGCTTCCTGGATCGTCAAATTTCTTCTCCATCGTGGTTACACTGTTAAGGCCACTGTTCGCGACCCAAGTATGCGTTATTTTTTCCTTTTATAATTTGTTGTTTTCGTGGGTGACGATTTTTCGTTACGGTTGTGGTGACAGTGATGCATTTTTCATGTTGAAAATTAAATATTGGATCATATGTGATGTGCAGATGATCCCAAAAAGATAAATCACTTGCTTAAGCTTGATGGTGCCAAGGAGAGATTGCATCTTTGCAAGGCGAATCTTCTAGAAGAAGGTTCATTTGACTCGGTCGTTCAAGGTTGTCACGCTGTGTTTCACACTGCTTCTCCCTTTTATCACGATGTCAAGGATCCGCAGGTTTGTTTCATTTGCAATTCGATTTTTGCATTTTTTATTTATCTAGGCTGTCTGATATATTGTGTTTCTTTTATCCATTTCAGGTTGAATTGTTGGACCCCGCAGTGAAGGGGACTCTCAATGTTCTGAAATCGTGCGTGAAATCGCCAGCATTGAAACGCGTCGTTTTAACCTCTTCTATCGCTGCTGTTGCGTACAACGGAAAGCCTCGAACTCCTGATGTAGTGGTTGACGAAACATGGTTTTCCGATCCAGATTTCTGTAGGGAGTCACAGGTATGTGCCGTTACTAGCAACCAATTGATGGTTGCTTTCTTTTATTGTTTGCTTTTATCCTTGTATAAATTCTTGGCTCTCCAGCACTTGAAACTTCATAGACAGTTGCTCAATTAAGAATGGGATCATAAAAGGCCAATTCATTTTCCATCTTCATTGTCATTATCGTCATCCACTTGACCCACTAACCACTCATTGAACTAATCAATGTCATTTGAGTGTAATAAGGTCAATTTCATCCCTAATATTGCATCTATGAGCATGTTGTTGATTATATTTGATGTAATCCAAATCATGCAATTTTTTATCGTCAAGCCTATTCCTCTTTTTTTTTTTCTTTTTTTAATGAATTGGCATTCTGAATAAATAAAATGTTAATTAGTTTCTTCCTACTGTCTACAAAAATGTTAATAATGAAATGAGCTATAAACAATAATAGTTAAATGTTCAAATACACTCCAGTTGTGCACCGATTAGCTACATGACAAGCTTAAAATATTGATTGCGCTAGCTTTTACAAGTTTGGAGTTGTGCAACCACAATTCTTCCACCATTGAGCTATAAAAGCAAGAAGTAAATTAAAATTTAAATGTTATATCTTAAAAGTTACTATGGTTACAATAGCTTTTATGAATATATTTAAGTGTCTCACTAGGAGTTGTGGTCTTCGTACTGTTTACAAGAAATTTAATAATGAAATGAGCTATTGTTTGTTAAATGTTCAAATACACTCCAGATGCTCCGATGAGCTATACGTCAAGCTTAAAATATTGATTGCTAGCTTTTACAAGATTGGAGTTGTGCAACCACAATTCTTCCACCATTGAGCAATAAAAACAAAGAGAGCAACTTAAAATATGAATGTTATAACTTAAAAGTTACTATGCTTACAATAGCTTTTACGAATATATTTAAGTTTCCACTAGGAGTTGTGGTCTTCCTACTGTTTACAAAAAAGTTAATAATGAAATGAGCTATTGTTTGTTAATGTTCAAATACACTTCAGATGCTACGATGCTACAAATCATTCAAAGAAACCATTCATAGAAAAATCAAACGAAATATCTCACAAGGACAACAACCAAGTATTGAGATTATTCACTTCTGATGCATAGTTGCACTACTGAACTAACCTATTTTAAATGCTTCTCTCATTATGTACATATGTCATGACAACTTAATAGTTGTAATATTAAATGCATTAGACAATTGCTACTCAACTGTAATACTTATTTTTATTCAAATGTTGACAAAGTGTTATAATTTGTCATGTATGTTATGTTATCATGTTCTTCACATTTCTTGCTATTTTCTATTTATGTTTCAGATGTGGTATACACTTTCAAAGACTTTGGCTGAAGATGCTGCCTGGAAATTTGTAAAAGAAAACAACATTGACATGGTTACAATTAACCCAGCAATGGTTGTTGGACCTCTCTTGCAACCAGTCCTTAATACCAGTGCTGCTTCAATTTTAAATGTAGTTAATGGTAATTACTATTTATATATTATGCTGAAAAAATTATAGATTTGCTTTGTCTGCATTTTATTGTACAATGTATTTTGGGCTTTAGATATATTGTGACCTTTATGGATGAATTTGCCATTATATTTGGGTTTATTTTAATGTAAAGATAGATTTGAAATTTTTTCCATATTTATGTCTTGATTTAATGAGATTAAGAACCAATTTGAAAAAATAATGAAAGTCTTTCAAAGTGACAATGCTAAAATGTATTTTGTTGTTGAACTTTCTTCCATTTTATCCTGACAAGGTATTTCACATTAGTCTACTTGTGTCTACACACTACAACAAAATAGAATTGCAGAGAAAGAATGCACATCTCAATGAAACGACATGCTCTCTAATGTTGAATACAAATGTTCTTTTACACCATTGGGGAGATGCAACAGACTAGGAGAACAAGGGCAGAAACATGCCTTGAAAAACATTGACTAGACAAATGACGATGGTCTACTGTAATGTCAACACTAAGAAGGTGATATGTGGAACACAATTGCCTAGTGAGGAGCCAAGGATGATCGGTGCGTGGCAACACATCAGGGAGCATTTGGTCATGCAACCATTGGATTGGGTTGCTCTCCTCGAGTTGCACCTAGTACTAACTTCGCCATTGAGATCCTCTAACCAGAAAGAGATTTTATTGAGGAAGAATGAGTGTTTTGGGCCCTTTTGAAGATGCTATTGGGTTAGATTAGTTGAAGATAAAAAATCCATTGAAGATATAGTTTAAAATTGTAGGGAAATTTGAATTTTGTTGAAAGTAGAGATAAAATATGGCACAATTGCGCAGGGTTTTGTGACTTTATTTGGATAAACAGGATGCTAAAAGGATTTATTTATTCTTCTCCAAGTGCCTATAAAGCTATTAAACATCATATACTCTTTCATCAGCATCCATAACCCACTTCAAAATTTACACGATATGATGAATAATATTAACAAATTTCACAAAAATTTACTTTATGTGATGTTCAAACCAAGTTGAAGGAAGCATAGATTCATACAAAAGCTTTGTTGAAGTCAAACATTGATTCTGTTGTTAGCAGGCTGGGAATGACTGACGACATCAGCTTGATGTGGTACACATGAAAGTAATCTCAGAAAAATGAGGCATACAGCATCTCACTCTTCTGAGTTATTTAGTTGTCATTGTGAAGAATATTAGTACTTCCTATTTGCTTCCAAATATTTGATTTTTTGCATTGCCGCCCAATTCTTAGATAATTGAAGAAATTGTTCCTTCACCTTGATGCAGGTGTGCAATCATTTCAGAATGCATCTTTTGGATGGGTCAACGTGAAAGATGTTGCAAATGCCCATATTCTAGCATATGAAAGTTCTTCAGCTAATGGAAGATATTGTTTGGTTGAAAGAGTCGCACATTACTCAGAAGTTCTGAAGATTTTACGTGACTTGTACCCAACATTGCAACTTCCACAGAAGTGAGTACGATTTATTTTGATAGTTTAAAGAATGCATACAATTCGTATAAATCGTGCAAAAATTAATCCTTGATGTGTTGTACCTTACTGTTTAGTGCTTCATTTACTTCTTTGAAAACTGAATTTAGTGTCAGAAACGCATTGCATTGATGATTTGAAACTATACAAACCTTAGGATTATATTGGCTTAACCAACATAACAACCTTCTTAAGATAAGACTACATCCAACTATCACATTGTCCTAATTTGTAATATCAATCTATTGTAACTTGTGCTCATAAACAATATTTTAAGTTGCTATTATTACAAAATACATTCCGTAGAATATGATTGGATATCTAATGACGTTTTCATACGTGAATCTTTTATGCATTCCCTATGTTAATTTGGTATCCTGGATCTGAACATGTATTCTTGTGTATACAATATTGATACATATTCAATTCTTGTTGCATATTTGAGATACTTGATGACACCGGAAGACAATGACTAACTTATGTACAACTTTTTCATTTGGAATTCATTACTGAATTATATGTTCCTGAGATGAGGCCAAGAATAAAAACTTTGCATGTGAAGGTCGTTCAATTATTCTTTTGTATGAAAAACCCATTAGGTTGAGGTCCAACCGAGTCTTCATTCTGTCTAATTTTGTTTTTCATTTGTATAATTACAAATAATTCAAGTTTTTAATTTACTAATACCGTTTCACCGTGTCAACAATATTACCAGGTGTGCAGATAATAAGCCACATGTGCCAATATATCAGGTTTCCAAGGAAAAAGCAAAGAGCTTGGGGATTGAATTTATTCCTTTGGAAGTGAGCCTCAAGGAGACTGTGGAAAGCTTGAAGGAAAAGAAGTTTATAAATTTTAATTTGTCACCTTAATGAAGAAATTTTGATTCGAGATATCTCCCGGAGGAGAAAACGTGAAACCTTGATGTCACTCGGCTTCTTATGCTCATGCTTATGAATAAACTTACAGTAAAATAAGATATAAATCAAAATTGGTGTTAAGTACTGAAATAAACTACTTTTGGTCAGGTTTGTGCTAGGAACAATTAAGTTCCAAACATGCATTAGAGTTTTTATTACATATTGCATTCTTGTTTTAGTATGTTACTAGAAGATGTTTGATGCATCTAGCTCATCCATATATTTTTGTGTTTGTATAATTTGTGGCTCAAATGGAGAATTCATAGGTAAGGTCTGATTGCTAATTAAATCTTGTAAATTGTATGAACGTGGGATAGTTTAAATTTGGTACACACAATGTGTTTGCATGTGTGTTGAGCATAAGAATTTTAAGTAATCTTTTGCCTTTTGACTTTAGTTTCTTTACCTGTTTCACTACCGGGGAAATTCTTCCTACACCTTCATATTTTGGTCCTGCATACCATGAATATAAAAGTTTTCATTTTTCTCATTCCTGACTGTATAGTTTGGAACTAAAAATTGAATTTTAGATTATAAAATTTTCAGATTTTAAAATTCAGAAGTCATTTTTTTCTTAAAATAATTTCAAATAGAAATAAAAAATGACTTCCTTAAGATGGAGAGTGTTAAAAGAAATAGTTTTATGAGACTTATGAAATATAATTAAAATTCATTTTTGACTTTCTGATTGTAAAATTTGAAAATTATTTTGCTTTTTGAATTGTATAATCTATAAGTTTTATTTTTTAAGGAAAGAAACTGACTTTCGGATTGTGTAATCTGGAAGTTATTTTTGAATTCTAAATTATACCATCTAAAATTATTTTTTATTTCAAGGTTATATATTTTGAAAGTCTTTTTTTCAGTTTTGGATTGTATAATTAAGTAGTTTATTTTTAGTTTGTACAAAGGGGAAAAACAAATTTTTCATATTCATCTGGTTGAGGATGAAAAATATAAAAGAATACGCCTCAAAAATGTATACAGACTAGAAAGAATTAATATAAAACTAGAAAGAATTAATATAAAAGAAAGAAAATTTTTATTTAATTGCTTTTAAAAAAAAATATCCATTCATTTATATATTAAACTCAAACCCTAAAGTAATAATTACAAGATATTTCTAGAATATTCTAATAACTTCTAATAGTTTAATATTTTACCAATAACTTTCAGTACTGCATTTATATTCAATTAATCATAAAATCATTCATTGGAACATCTGTATGTGTTTGGTCCTATCATGCTAAATTAGATTATAAGTAATATCAATAGATGACTTATTATCACAATAAAAGATCGTAGTTCTTCACATGCCATTTTAAATTATTTAGAATAATTCTCATCCATAACAATTCACACATCTTTATTGCCATAGCTTGGAGTTTAGCCTCTACATTAAACCTTGCAACAACAGTTTGTTTTTTGTTTCTCCAAGTCACTAAATTTTCACCCAAGAACATGTAGTATCCTGATGTGGATTTCCTATCAAGATAGACCCTACATAATCTGCATAAGTATACACTTCCATTTTTTATTTTTCATTTCTCTTGAACAATTATCCCCTTCTTGGACTTGTCTTTAAATATTGAAGAATTTTGTTTAAAGCTTTAAATCATTTTTGCATTTTGTCTAATCTGTGATTACTTAAGGGTATTTTAAATGAAAACACACTTTTATCCTCAGTTTTTAGTTGATGTGCATGCATGACAGAAGAGAATTTGAAAAGAAGGAACCGATTTTATGCCACTGTAACCGATTTCAGACATTGCAAAGAAGGACCTTCCCAGCTGTGAATCAAGCTTATGAGTTGCTGAATATTTCTCTGAGCTTCTCAAAAGTGGTGTTAAGCTGTTAATACAACTTCCATGGTGGTCCAAAAAGATGACGATATTGAAGATGAAGAAGAAAGAACCAATTCCCCTTGATGTGTAACCGATTCCAATTATGCTACGCTTTAAAGTAATGATAGATGAAATTATCATTTTGTTTTTAATTTTTAATTTTTTTATATTGTAACCATTACATCATTAATATAATTCTTTTTTTCAATTTTTGATTTCTTTAAATAAAATATCTTTATTTTTATTTTAGTTTTCACATATTTTTCTTCTTTCCTTTTTCTATTTCTTTTCCCTTGGCCGAACATAGCCTTAGCAAATATAATTTCCATTTATTTTAAATTTGATAAAAGATATTTTAAGATATATTTTTCAATTTCAAAAAATATAACAATTGAAAGAAAAATATCTTCTTAGGATATTTTATGATGTATTAATTATTTGTTAATTTTTTCAATTCTACTATTTCAAATAATTTAAGAAAACATTACTTATAAATATTATTTTAATTATTAATGTAAGAACGTAGAAAATAGAGTATTAAAATTGATAGGTGTTTTAAAATTTGGAGACTAATTATTTTAATGTTAAAAAATTTGATGATATAAATAGAATTTTATAAATGTGTCTCATTATCTAAACTACTTATCATCTCTCTAAAACCTTTTCTTTAGACTTCATCTCCCTTCTCTCTAAGATTGTTAGCACTTGAGTTATATATTTGAATATCGAAAGGTGCCTAGATGAACATGACAATATATTTGTTGAATATGTTATAATTTGAGTGAAGTGTGTATCCTAATGAGTGAATAATTGCTTATTGATGATTATTATAGTGTATGTTAGTGGAATGATGCTTGGTTGAATTTGTAATCTTGCTATTTTGGAGTTATATGAGATCTAATTTGTTATAGAATTGATAATAGTGAGGAGGGAATGTTGTTGGGCTGATTTTTGGTTTAAATTGAGGTTTTTGTAGGTGAAGTTCTTAAAAAGTGATTTGAAACTAAAATTTATGTTGGAAACTTGTCTAAAACTTCAAATAACCATGAATTTGATGTTGAGTTAATAAATAGTCAATAGGTTGACTTTAAGTTGCTTTTGGTCAATTTTTAGAGGTTTTAATAGGTGAAATCTAAAGGAGCAAGTATAAGTTAAAAATGAAGGTTTATGGTCTATTTTTAAGTTAATTGTGACTTATTTAGACCCTTAGTTTGCAAATTTTTGGTTTATAATGTGTAAAATTGGTTATAGGTGTTTTGAGTCGTTTAGTTTATTCTAATGCATTTTGTTTCTTACAAATGAGTTATGTAGTATTCAATTTCATCCATAAACATGTTTTTACATTAGTCTTAGTGTCAAGAAAGTTAGTTTGGTCATTTGGATAGGTTCAAGGTGCATCTAAATCACTACAACAAGTTGTTGTCATCTGGTATGACGTTGAACGGTCTTGTGTGACGCTTAATGTTGTCAAAATCGATAGCCCCTGGGCTCCAAGGCATTGAGCACCACTTTGGGAACTGAGCGCTACAAAGTCAATGAGCTCTCTAACTTTTGGACATTGAGCGGTGTAGTTGAGCAATGAGCGCCACTTGCTTACTATAGGTTTGGCACTAAGTGCCAAGGTTCTGGCTATAGGCGCTTGGTTAACAGTTTGGGTTTTTATTTTCTTTTCTTTTATTTCTTATGGATGAGAGATATGTTGATACTTTAAATTTTGTTTGGTAATATATATTGAATATTATGACGGTTTATGCATGGGGTTATATGTGTATTGAAGTATGGTTTGAAAAGAGTTTCTAAGGTGAATTTTGTTATGGTTGTTTCAAGTAGAGTAATGTATTGATGTAGGGACTCAACATTGGAAGTTATCCTGACGCTCCAATAATCACTCTATCTTAGGTAGAGAAGGGAACTATGTGGTGAGGAGTAGCATGAGGTCTTAGTTTGTGGTCTGGTGTTCTTTGTCCATAGGCCGTTAACAGACTAATCTTGTATGGTAGCTTGGGGGAGCAGTTGTTTTACTTACAAGTATACAACTTGCTATAGTCTTGCATGATTTGATTATTTTATAATATTAACTTATCCTTCTTATGTTGTTATTTGATTGTGTTTATTCTATCACTTGAAATGATCACATGATGGGTGTGAACAAAGGAAGATGAAGTTTCTTTGGAGTAGGCTCTAGGAGGTGAAAGAGTAGATTCTTAGTTGCTTAGTATAGTTAAAGTTCTTTTTAAGGTTATAATCTAGAATTTGTCTGTAAATAAGTAAATAATTAGAGTTATGTATATGAATTTGAATTATAGTTCTTTTGGATAATTGTATCGATATTTTTATATACCTTCTTAGTTAAGTGTTCTAGTTTATTGATTTTGTGATGTTTCCTTAATAATGTTTCATACTATTTAAAAGAGATGTTACAACTATTACCATTAAGGACATTATATAAATATTCATTTTTATCTATTAAAACATTTTTTTAATCTATTATATTAGTCAAATTCTTCACAAACTTTATTTTCAAATCCACTTTCAATCACCCCTAAATCCCTTTAAAAAAACAACATACACTTTACTTTAAAGTCCCCTGAAATCCATCCATTCACTTTTCCTAAAATCTATCCTCACAAGTGAACATAATCTTAATATCTTACTTGCCAACAATTTGTTTTAGTTCTAAATATAGATATAAGATATAAATCCAATTTCATCTATTTTTCCACTGATATTTTGTTTTTCAAAAACAAAAAAAATTCTAAGGGTAAAATTTGTTATGGGTTTAGGCCGGATTCGGTTGAAAAAAATAATTAAAAAGTGTTTCTCCTTTCATTACCTCACATTTCTCCCTACATTTTCACATTCCAAAAGTAACCCTCTTTAACGAATTTCAAAATTCGTTGAAGCTTTTAAAAAATGTGGGGTGATGTAAGGAGAAACACTCAAATTTAAACTTTCCATATAAGACAATTTTGAGTTCGACCCACTAAGAACTTGACTCACCTGGATTGACTCATAAATCCACCTAATTATTACTTTGTGTTTCAGTATTATTACTTAACACTATTTTTTTTTATTGAATTATAAATAAGAATAAAGAAGAAAATGCTATAAGAGAGCAAAATATTGTGGACTTTTCCATTGAAGATTCTAATCTTATAAATGGATAAGTGACACAAAAATTATGAATGTTAGATACTTATTTATTTTGCTTTTAGTGCTTGATTTTTGCTTGATTTTAGATTGTGTTTGGAGTTTAAGATGATTTTGAATTGTATTATATATTTTTTATTTGTCTATGAAGTTTAATATCCTTTTGGACTTAAATTTATTTATATTTGAATTAGAAAAAAATTGTTATATTTTTTTGGAATTAAACAAAAAACTTGTAAGTGAACTAGGTTTTGTTGGTTCACTAAGTAACCAATCTGTGGTAGACCGAGAGTCGAGTTGGATGACCCATTTTAACATCATTAATTAATATATTTAAGGTATGCAAAAATATCTTTTTATTTAATACCTTCGACTCCAAATACTAAAACTACTAATAATTAAAAATTAAGGAATTAAAATTATAGGATAAAAATTAGTAATTAAAATTTAATATTTTTATAAGATAGGAGCTAAAATTATAATTTATCAAAAAATCAATTTTAAATTAAAAAAACTAGAAAAAAAAAAAAAATATATATATATATATATATATATATATATATATATATATATATATATTTCCGGTAGGGTTTGGAGGTCTCTTGCTAAAACACTCCTGGTTGTACTTAAGACTAGATGGACGTTGAAGACCAGACAAACGGACTTTGTTCGAAGCGCTCCAAGTTGAAGACCGGACCGGGCGGGCTTTGCTCCAAGCGAGTGGACGGACGTTGCTCCATGCACTAGGTTGAAGACCGATGAGACGTTTCTCCATGCACTCCAGGTGGTCGTCCACCTCCTTCTCCAAGCTGGGCGGACACCTCTCAAAGGCACTCCGACGCTCAAGTTAGTAATGTAACCGAGCGGTAAGTAATGCATGTATATAATGCATCGTGTCTAAAGTCATGCTTGAGACCTTTATTTATACTTAGTTGTGATGAACTTTTATCTTTTGTCGGCCTAATGACGGTCCAATCGCACCTTAACCTTCATTAGGGACCTCCATTAGGGGGTTAATGAGTCATTATCGTTTATAATCTAACCATGTGGTTGGCTCAGCCTAGGTGGCCGGTCGGCCTGGTAGTTGGGCAGCTGATGGACGGTCAGCCTAATAATCAGCCGCTCAGTCGGCCTTATCTGAGGATTGCCTAGTCCGATGGCCGAAGGAGAGGGGACCATTATATATATATATATATATATATATATATATATATATATATATATATATATATATATATATATATATATATATATATATATATATATATATATATATATATATATATATATGTGTGTGTGTGTGTGTGTGTATGTTTTTTTTTGTGAGAGTGTACATAGAAATTACATTTACCTCTTTTAAAATTCTTGATAAATGTTATTTATTTATATTTTTCGGACACTTACCTCTTTTTCATGAAGAATAATTTAATTTTAATTTTATTATTATTGTTATTATAATTTTAGTATAAGATAATACAATATTTTAAATAAAATAGAGCATATAAAAGAAATTATTTATTAGAAAATTTTAAAAATTTGAATATTATCTTATTAAAAGCATAAAAAAAAAGATGAATGTGTAATAAATATCATGTAGCATATATTATGTAGATAACATGTAAATTGCCCCTTTCAGAAAGAGAAAATGTCTACAAGGAGGTCCCATCGTCATGAGTCATGCTTGTGAGTGGAAGAATAGTTCCACTTCTTGTACCTCACAATACAATCCTCTCACTTACCCTTAACACGCAAATTAAGGCTAAAGAACAATCTGGAGCAACGCATAGACTTCTCAGAGGCTCACCCTTTTCCATGGCCTGAATCCTACCAAGAACGAATCTTGAAAGTTACATATAATAAAACAAACAGTCATGCTTCTGGTGCCACCAAGGGCCAGGTAATTCAATCCAATCTCTAATCTTTCATCTCTAATTTCTAACACAAAGAAAGCACACTCTTGTTCCTTTATTGGCTCTTCCATATGACTCTTCATCAAGTTTTTTGGCTAGTGTTATTCTGTGCCATGCCATCTTGCCTCCACTACACCTTAGATTCTCTCTCCTCTTCCATCTCACTTCAATTTTAAAAAGGTTTTTCCTTTATGCTCAGTGCTGTATTATTGGGAAGAGAATCCAACTGGGTAGTCTTTACTTTGCTCAAATAAGCTTCTTTGGGAATCTTTGTCACCCCAACATCTAAATTTGAGAATACTATTCGACATCATTCCTGGGCAATTGTTTAGTCAGATATATATTCCTTGATCAGGACCCCTCAAAAATGAATTCTTTGACTGTTTTTTGTTCTAGGTATATGCTTCTTTGCATATATTCCATATTAAGTCTGTGTGCGTCTGTTTTACATAATATATTGGGAAGGTTTTCTGTGTTCTATTCCATTTTCATATCATAGTGGTAGTTAATTTCAAATGGATGTTGCTGACGCACCATTTTGTTGAGACTGCTGCTGATTATTCGTTTGGGGTGCAGAAAGAACACATGGATGATGGAAATGCTGAGCTTTCTGATAAGCTTTCAAATAATGTTCTATTTTTGAATCCAGAGTCATCTAGCAGTTTTCAGGCTTCAGCATCTGTGAACACAGTTCCTGAATTATGTAGGAGTAGCAGCAGAACATGCACCCACACTCACACTTGCAACCCACCTGGCCCTGATGCTGCTCACACACACACATGCTATCACACTCACACCCAAATATTTGCACCTGAAGATGATGACCACAAGGAGCACACCAACTCCAAATCAAAAAGGCCTTCTGGCAACCGAGAAGCAGTTAGGAAGTATAGGGAGAAGAAGAAGGCACACACAGCATACATGGAGGAGGAAGTTAAGAAATTGCGTTTGGTGAATCAGCAACTAGCGAGAAAACTACAAGGGCAGGCACTTCTTGAAGCAGAATTGGCAAGGTTGAGGAGCATTTTGGCACTCCTAAAGGGGAAAATAGACAGTGAATTGGGTGCTTTCCCCTTTCAGAAGCAGTGTAACTCTTACATTCTGAAAGAAGGGGATGCTGGTTTGCTTTCTACTGCAAGGACATATGGCCTTCAGTGTCAGAACAAGTTGCCATGCTTTCATCCACATGCAGGATCATCATCCCAGGTCAACATTTGTGCATATGGAAAGTCCGTGAGTCCATGGGAAGGAAACTGCCAACCTGAAATTGTAGATTGTCATGTTGATGCAAATAACTTGACCAGTACTGAAGGACAAACTGTTGAGACAGTGGATAACTTCTTGTCATCTGCATCTCAAGAGTGATGGTTTAGGCCCATAAATGTCTTTCTTCTCAATTGCTGTCACTGATACTAGGTAAGATGATGTACATTTAGTTAGTGTTACCTAAAAGGTTTGTTTCTTACATCATAAAGTGAGTCATGAAGTTTGCATTCTGCAATCTATAGGATATGTATATATATAGGCAATGTATATTTAGAGATTTGTACAATATGTATGCTAGCACACATAAAGTAAGTGTTCTACTTCTTGATAAACAGATTTTGTTGTGTATTAAGTTTATATTGCTAAATAAACTAGTACTTCAAATTTAATTTTGCTATTAAAAACTAATATTTTTTCCTATATTTAATGATGTAAACATTAGATATTGGATTTATTAGGATTGGCTGCTGTATAAGCCACTCATCATGTGGATTTTTTCATTTGAGAAAATTCATAGTTCAGTTTTATCCTTTTTCAATCTTCTGAACCATGGATTATAACTGAATGACTGGTATGAAAGACATGTATGTTGAGTTCACGTATGCATCATATGATTGGAAATAAGAAAAATGAATATTACCAAATTCTACCTTCAAGAGTAGCAATTTCTTAACCTCCAGCATATTCTAAAGATAAGCCTCGAAATATTAGGTTGCAAGTTAATTAATTTAATGTGTAAATGGATGTTCTCTTATATGTTTTTAACTTCAAAGAATAAGATTAGACATTTTACTGTTCATAGATCATTCTTAAGAAAATAGGGATAATGTTTATTGGTTTGCCTCGATATCATTATGTTCTTGGATACGTTATAAGAACTAAAGAAAGTTGAATTCAACTTATTATTCACTAGATGGCACTATGTGTTTACAATCTCACACTAGTGGTGTCTATCCAAACTAGAGTGCGACATCATGCTGTTTGTTGTCTCCAACCTTTCGACGACTTCATTCCATTTTACTGTAGAGTGTTGTGAATAGTAAAATTCCTAACATACTTGACCATTTTCTCATATTGGTTTAAACAATAGTAGCATCCAATGTTCGAATTTTTTGAATTAATTTATTAATGAAAAGCGAATCTTAATAGTTTATGTATGTTAAGAAAAACTATTGTTGTAGCATTTTATTTAATAGTGTAAAACTACTAAATACATTATATATATGATAATTATTAAGCAGAAAAGACTATTATATTATAGTCATCCATATAAGTATGTACTACACGTAGATAATTATATAACTAAATTAACAGAACAGAGTTTTCTTTAAAAAAAAACATTACACATAACAAGATCACCCTAAAATTATATTATTGTATCACTCTTGTCCTGCACTAAATCAATGGTTACATCATCTGCTCACATTATTAAGGTAATCATTGCAAACAAAGAGAACACGCAGAAAAAACAATACAAAATAAATGATAAGCTAATGTGCAAAAAAAGTAATAATAAAACATGTATAGATATATTATCAAATATAAATCATTCATAACAACAACCATATCACATACAAAGACTCATATTAGACTCGACGATCCAGATACACGTATTGATATAAAACTCTAGCGAGTTATGCCCTTGTGATGGTCTCTACTGCTCTATAGAGTCATTATCAATGGGTTTCACCATACCACACACACGGTTAGTCCATTAACATCTTTAGCCAAGGAAAAGGCCCTAGACTTGGACCTCCTTCTCTTCTCATCACATACTTCACCCTTCTCTACTTGAGATTAGATAATTATTAGAGAACCAAAATAACTCCCAATATTGAATCCATATATCAATACGTAAACTATTGTAACCACAACTAATCCTCCTTGGATTAGTACCAACCATTATAAGATTAACATCATAAACCAACCATCATTTTAACATTTACAAAATTGCACATTAAACATATCAGAAGAGAACATATAAATATAGTTATACTTTGTTAATTTCACGAGAATATTTACTCGCTCAACAAGTAGTGTCTCAGAGCACACTCGTAAAGCGACCAAATAGCTCGCCCGATGAGATTATCACTAGAACTCACAAGCTTATACTCTCACAAAAGTTGCTCAACAAGACTTGTCTCACCCAACTTTGGCTTTGCCCAACGAGTGTATTCTCGCTCAACAACTATCAAGTTAGTAACTCGATGACTTTGACTTCTACCAGCGAGTATATTCTCGCTCAACGAGTATACTCTCGCTTAGCGACAACCAAGTTAGTAGCTCTTTAACTTTGGCTTCACATAACAAGTATATTCTCGCCTAATGAGTCTACATAATTTTGAAGAACATCATTTTTGCAGATTTATGTTATCTCAGTCCTACAACTTAGTCCAAAAACAATCACAAATGTCAAAACATACCAACTATCAAATTGTACATTACTTAATGACCCAATTTCAAAATACAATTCATGTAAGCCAAATTAAATCCTAACTCAACTCTACATATCATATTTCATTAAACATCTTAATCACACAAACAAAATATCATACATGTACACAATTAGAAATTACAAGGTATCTATCAGTTAAAAGTGATGTAATTAGCTTTCCTTACCAAAAAGAGAGGCCAAACTGTTCAAAAACCCTAAAAACACCTCCAGACACATATGAAGTTCTATCTACCCCTATGAACAACACAAAAATGATTTAAAATATAGGGAAACACTAGAAGGGGAGGGGGGAGGTGTTTGAATAGTGTTTCAAATTTGTTTCACAGAACAATGTTTAATAACTATTGTGAGTGTTAGACAAACTGCAATAGTTGTTAGATGCTTGTGTTTTCAAATAAGCGTTTAGGAAAACGTTTTTAATAGGAGAAATAATAACACAAGTATTTTTATATTTGTTCACTTAGCCTTATCTACGTCTAGTCTCCCTTAAGACCTTTTAAGGGATTCTACTAATCTTTAACAAGATTACAACTAGTATAACCCACACCTAACAGACAAGTATTATGAATCACTTGTGGTTCTTGTAGTCAACCTAACTAGTTTGAGGTTAATCGATCCTAGTATCAATCGTAGACAACAGTCTATATCGTTTAACTCAACTGAGTTAAACATTACAAGTGTTTTAATTCACTTTTGAATATACAAAGACAATCAGTGTTTTAATTCACTTCTGAATATACAAAGATAATCAGTGTTTTTAAGTACAAGCACAAATTCAAATAACTCTCTAAGAGAGGGTAAATTCAATACAATGAAACTTGATAACTTGAAAGACTTTTTCTTGTTGAAAGAGCAGACTAGGCGATGTAAGCTTTGAAAGAGATTAACAGCGTAAGAGTTCAATGATAGCTAATTGTTCTTTTTATATTCTCTTCACCAAGTCCTCCTTTTATAGTCATTTTCAATAAAGATTAGTTACTTTTGGGAAGATTTGTACACTTGAGAGTAGGTGGCTTTTGGTACAAAGATTTGTACTTTTCTACATCTTGGGAAGAGCAGCATTGCTTTAATAGTGAGAGCTTGTACGACAATAACAATACATAAAACTTTAAGAAAACATTCCAAGAATGTCTTTCTATCTGTCAACATCTTTCTGATCCATATGTAGGGCTTTTGAATAAAGCTTGGTATTGTCATTATCTTCATAGATAAAAAGAAAAAAAGAAAAACAGACAAAGGTACAATATGTTCATGCATATAATGTTCTTACGTTAAGAGAACGTTTAAGCATGTGTGAGCTTTAGTGTTGTATATTAAACTTTAAAACTCGAGTTGCTAGACAATCTAGTTTCTCTAAGAGATATTGTCTTACAAAGAACAAGACACACCATTAGGATCATTGATCAATAAAGACTAGTAAATAAAATTCAAACACTACATGTGAGCTAAAAAAGGTCACATGCAAAGGAAGAACAAATAGACCAATAAANGTATTGGTTTTACTGTTCGGTTTGATTTTACTTAAATGTGTTATGGATGAGGAAGTATGATGGTATTGACGTATGTTAAGATATGTGTAATATGGATATGAAAGAATATTCCAAGGAGGAATATCTCGTGCATGGTTATGGATTTTGTAAAGTATGAATATGGATATTGCTAAGCTGACGTTCATCCTAAAATTCTATGAGTATCATTCTCACATTGAGAGAGATATTTTATTAGTGAGAATAACAGGAGGTCCCACCGCCTTAGGGTGCCGAGGTAGGTATTATGGGATTAACCTTGGGTAGTAGCTTGATTGGTGTCAGCTGTTACACTACCGCAAGTGCAAAGACGACTATAGCTACATATTCCTACAATTCAGATAATCAAGTCAAGTGGTCGGTCATAACATGCTTATATGATATATATGTATGTGTATGATTGTATTATTTGTTTGTCTGAATTGCATGTTAACATGATTAATTAAATTACACTAGCTTACCCTTATTTCCTATCTTGTCATGTTGTATGTTCGGTATTTTGAGATGTTACATGTTAGAATTAATTATTAAGTATAATTTTTAGCATAATAATAAATGTTTGATACAATATCTAATATTGGAGACAAAGTTAAGTTCAATACATAATGATAACTTTGATTTATTTGAAAATAAGAATTTAATTATAAACTTTGAATTTGACCGATGTAATTTACTATTGTAAAAAAACTTTTAATAATGGTTAAATTGAATTTATAGGAACAATTTTTTAATCATTGTTATTAAAAGTCAGACGAAATAACGATAATTTTAAACTGTTGTTAAAAGTTATTAGAAACCACAATCTTTTTGTGTGGACCATCGTTAAAACTCCAAAAACCATGATGGTTCCAAAATTAATATTTTCGTTAAAAACAATCAAACAAAGGAAATTGCAAAAAAAAATTGGAAAATAAGAATGGTTGGCATTGAAACTATTGTTAAAAAGAGGGAAACAACAACGAGTTGTGCAATAACTGTCATCGAAAGTTATTTTTTTATATTGCTATTTAAACTGACATGTTCCATATTCTAGCAAAAGCTTTTCAGAAGAATTCAAACACTTCAAATGATATCAAAAAGTTTTAACAATAATTAATTAATTTTCTAACAAAGTTTGATAAAGATGTAAAAATATTGTAAAACTAATATAGTATAACTTCTCAACTACTCTAAATTGTTATATCTATCAACAAATACTTTGTTTACGTTTTTCAACATGAGCTATTGCACTTGATTCCAAAGTTTATATGTCATAAAAAACCTGCAAAAGTGAATTGCAATTAGGATTATTCCATGTGTTACATAATCTCAATATCTTTAAATACTAGTTTCCACAATTTTCTTCATTGCATTATGTAACAGTGACACTCATGAATTTTAAGTTTAACAGTAGTAGTAGATATTTCTTAAAATAGACATGCACTTCTATTAATGTAAGCAATAACTCATTCAAACACATTTAATATAATTAATAATTTAAACGACATCATAAAAAATATTAAATTGAATATAAATCACAAAATTTTCAATTATCTTAAACATAAAAAAAATTTACATTAAATAAAATTGATGAAAAGAAAGATAAAAGATATTTAAATCTTACAAAGAAATAAAAATATGTTTATAAAATTAAGACTAAATATTAAATAAAACTTCATATAAAAAGAAGTTTCCTGATCTGAACCAACATAAACATAACCAAATCTTAGAGGTCAATAAAATATCTACACAGTCAAGATAGCTCACCTAACACTCAACAAATTTAACTCGATCCGTCTTTGTCGCGTTTTGCACATGTCGATTCTTTATATTTATTTCTAACTACTATGCCACGTGGGCTTCTCAGAACCACCACTATGCTTCTTTTAAAATCACAGTGTCAGGCTCAGTTAACACGCAAAACTTCAAGAGTCAGCTCAGAGCAAAAGAACATAATTGAGAATGAGCACCGGCGCTGGCAAGGTAGCGTGTGTCACCGGCGCTTCCGGTTACATCGCTTCATGGCTCGTCAAGTTTCTTCTCCAACGCGGTTACACCGTTAAGGCCACTGTTCGCGACCCAAGTATCTCTTCTTTTCCTTCAATAATCTTTGCTTTTATGGCTGATTATTTATTCCTGTCATGAACATAAGAATGAAAGTGAGACAAACATCCACAAGTCATACATGATTGGTGATGCAGATAATCCCAAAAAGGTAGATCATTTGGTTAACCTTGATGGTGCCAAGGAGAGATTGCAACTCTTCAAAGCCGATCTTCTAGACGAAGGTTCCTTTGACTCTGCCGTTCAAGGTTGTCACGCTGTGTTTCACACTGCTTCTCCCTTTTTTTTCGGTGCCAAGGACCCGCAGGTTTGTTTGGTTTGCAGTGGGATTTGTGTATTTGTTTTATGTATGGGTTATATATGATATTATGTGTTTCAGGCTGAGTTGTTGGATCCAGCTGTGAAGGGGACTCTAAATGTTCTGAAATCGTGTTTGAAATCGGCGACGCTGAAACGCGTGGTTGTAACTTCTTCTGTTGCCGCAGTTGCATGCAACGACAGGCCTAGAGCCCCTGGTGAAGTGCTTGACGAGACTTGGTTTTCCGACGCAGAGTTCTGTAGGAGAAATGAGGTATGTAAATTTTCCCAAGCTAGTTAATATAATGTGATTATAAAACTGTTTACGGTGTAACTTCATTCATATGCTATATGCTAGTAAATATAGTTGTTGTATGTTTAACGTTAAAAATATTTTATATGTTTAACGTAAGAAATCATTTGCATATTTATTTATATATTTTTCTTTCTTTCAATTTTTTATATTATTCTTTTATTGTAGTGATCATCTTATTTTTAAAACTTATTTTATTGTATCAATCAACGACAAAATCAATGTCTTAACTTTCATATCATTCCTAGCAATATAATTGTTAAGAGAGATTGTTGCTTATATATCAATAGTATGAACCAGGTGATAATTGAATTGTGAGACTTTGGTGATTGAGAAGGGTGTGTTCAATCCAACGTTATACTATATCTTTTCGTGCTCTCTTACATTATACTACAGGGAAAATTGTGATTAAAAGTGAGAAAAAAAATTCAAATTGTTAAATCTTATTCGTAAGGTATATTTAAAAATGAAATTATCTCAAATCAAAATAGTTATTTTAAGTCTATTTAAAGGAATTAATCTCAAATTTATATTTTTAAGATTTTAAGTCTAATCCATTTAATTAGATTTAGAAAAAATATAATTTGGATAATTTTTTGGATTAACACAAGATAACTTTTCAAACGCTGATAAAATAAATTTAACGTAAAGGATCGTACATTGACTCTTATTTAGAAAATAAATGTTGAGTTAAAAAAGTATAGATAAATATGAATCATAGGTCTAAATATATGGACTAAAATACTAATTAAGTCTTTATTTTTTAGTTAATCTAAATGAACTTATTTTAAATTTAAATCCGTACTTTTAGATTTTAAGTCCAATCCTTTTAATTGGATATAGATAAGATATACATTAGATAATTTTTTGGATTTTAAAAATCTAAAATCAAGACTGGTCAAGCTAAGTTGACTGCCCAGTTAAATCAATCCTAGTCAAAAGTCTAGTTTATTTGAGTCAACAATGGTTTAAGTCCACGAGAGTCGAGTCGATTTCATCTCAGCTTACGTCGAGTCAAGTCAACTTTAAACCTACGTTGAGCAGAGTGCACCAGAGCCTAGGTTCAACCTAGTTGGCCTAGGCCCAAGTTGAAACGAGTTGGCTAGAACCCATGTCGAGTTGAATTGAGTTAGTCGAACCCAGGTCGAGTTGAGTTGACCCTGATCCAAGTTGAGCCAAGTCCACCAAGATTAAGGTGGGTAGGTCAAGTTGAGTTGATCCAAGCTTGGTCTAGCGGAGTTAAGATCGAGAGTAGTCAGCCTAGACTGAAGTGGAGGTAAGTCCATCAAACCTAGGATGTTCCCAGTCTGTTAAAGTCTAAGTTAAGCTGAGTCAACATGATCAAGGTGACTCATCCTGATCCTCAGTCTAGCTAATTTGACTAGGCCTTGATCGATTTAAGATGGTCCAAGTTAAGATTGGGGTGGGTCGACTAGGTTTGAGGTTCAGGCAAGTCAGCTCAATTCGAGGTTGAGATGAGTCGACTCAAGCGCAAGTTAAGTTGAGTCAATCTAGACTTATTTAGCCAAGTTTGTCTTGTGTAGGACTAGATGTGTCATCCTAGACCCAAGTCTAGCTGAGTTAACCATATCCCAAGTCAATTTAAGTTGGTTCAAGCCAAGGTCGAGGCAAGTCAAAATGAGTTGAGGTCAAGGTGATTCTTCTAAACCTAAGCCTACTTATGCTTAAGTTGAGTCAATCTAGGTGCCTCGGAGGAGTTATAAGTCGCTTGGTCTTAAGTATGGTCTAGTTAGTCCATGTCAAAATCACGTTTAGTCAGCTTAAGTTTTGATGAACCTAGTTGGCCTATAATGAGGTTAAGAGGAGTTATCCTAAACCGAGGTTGAGAAAAATCAATATACCCTGGTCGTGGAGAGTTGGCTTTGGTTTATGTTGAGCCAAGTCGAACCAATATCATGATGTAGCCAATGTTGTGGGTTTCTTAAACTAAAACATAACTAAAAACCAACAATGCACTACTAAACAATTTGATCTGCTCCCATTTTGTTCATACGATATGAGATTATTTTATATGCATTAGACAAATGTACTGAAATTATAGTTATATTTATTCAAATGTCAGCAGAGTTATAAATTATGTTACAATGTTGTTGACATTTGTTCCTATTTGGCATTTATGTTTTAGGGATGGTATGATCTTTCAAAGACTTTAGCAGAAGAGATTGCCTGGAAATTTGCAAAAGAAAACAATATCGACTTGGTCACAATAAACCCTGCATTGGTTAGTGGACCTCTCTTGCAACCAGAGCTTAACACCAGTGCTGCTGCAGTTTTAAATTTTATTAATGGTAATTACTATTTATATTATTTGCTTTGTCTGCATCTTCATTACACAATGCAAGTTTTTTTAACTGAACCTTAGCTGATTGAAGAAACTGTTCCACGGCCTTGATACAGGTTCGCCAACCTTTAAAAATATAACTTTGGGATGGATCGACGTGAGAGATGTTGCAAATGCCCATATTCTAGCATATGAGAATGCTTCAGCTAATGGAAGATATATATTAGTTGAGAGAGTCATACACCACTCACAGGCTGTGCAGATTTTACGTGATATATACCCAACGTTGCCACTTCCAGATAAGTGAGGATACTTATTTTCCTAGTTTCAAGATTGCGTAAGATTCATTTTTTCTAATACCGTTTCACTCTTTGAACAATATTACCAGGTGTGTGGATGATAAGCCATATCCGCCAGCATATCAGTTTTCGAAGGAAAGAGCAAAGAGTTTGGGACTTGAATTTACTCCTTTGGAAGTGAGCCTCAAGGATACTGTGGAAAGCTTGAGGGAAAAGGGCTTTGCCAAATTTTAAGGTGTTACTCTTAAAGAAACGTGGAAACCTTCTTTAATTATTCGCTTGGCTTCTTATGCTCTTGCTTATAAATAAGTTTATTGTATAATAAAACTTATATCAGAACTGGTAAGTACTGAAATAAGTTATTCTTGATGTGGTTTGTACGAGGGAAAATCAAGTTTCAAATATGTTTTGTATCCGCCATTATCCGTTTTCCATATTCCATATTCGAAGGATAAATCAGTATCACTTTGGATCAGACTTACTTGTTGTCTTTTCGTATTGCTCATGTGGCTATTAGTGATATAGTTTCTGATTTTGGAAACGTAAAACAAACATAAAAAATGAGATTTTTTATTTAAAATTTATTTTTTTAAATTTTTATATAAAATTATCTATTAAATTTTATAATTAATTTTATTTATTTTTAGATCACTCTTTAATTTTAAGATTAAACTCTAACATTTGCAATTCAAAAGCAAAAATTTCAATTCCTCTTTAACGTATGTGCAGAAAAGTATTTAAAACTTATAAATTGAAAAGTATCAAAAAACAAAATTAGACGAAAAAAGACATTTTTAATTTGAATACAAATTTAAACAATAAAATAAAAACAACAATATAAGTAAAAATACTAACTAGAAATGAAAATAAAAAAAGATACACACTAATAGCACGAGGTTCAAGGAATAAAATATATTAAAACTCTCAAAAGAAGAACTTTGTAATAAAAGAAAACAATAATACGAAAAGTCCAAAAACATAAAAGAAAAAAATAAAACTCAATATTAATTATAAAATAATAAAGATAATTAATTATTCTTTTCTTTTTAAATAAGTTATAATTTATTGAAAAAAAAAGTTTTAACTCGTCATTTTCAATACAAATAAATATTAACATATTCATAATAATTTAATTAAATTTTTTTAATTTAATAAAGGTAAACAAAAAAATATTTGTGAGGTCTTTTTTCTTAAACATAATTTTATAATTAATTTAGTGGAAGTATATTAGTACTAGAAATATTTTGAGAGTCTTTTTTCTTAAATATAATTTTATAATTAATTTTTAATAGAAGAATATTAATACTAAACAAAATTTAAAATCTATTTTTGAAAAAGCTTAGAACATTTATAAAGTTAGTCTCTTCCACACACCTAAAACTAAGATCTTCTGCTACTCTCACCACATATGTCAAAAAATCTCTATGTGAGAATGTATGACCATTAGAGTGTCAGAAAAACCTCCAAGACTCTACATTCATTTTAACATACTTGAACCAAACCAAGAAGTTCCACTTTGGAACTAACTATCCAAACATTGAAACCATATACATATGTCCATACACTTCCACATTTGAATATCAACATATATCATCACTGGTCATACATCAAAGTACCATAAGTAATCCAACAATGCATCACAATTCAATTAAAACATAAGCATGGACGTAAATGGATGATCCAAACCTTGAAACCAACAAGGTCCACAACCTAGTTGTGAACGTTTCCACAACATGTGAATTTGTCTCGAGAGAGAAAAATTGAAACAAACAAGTTCAACAATTGAGTTGTGGTTTTTTCCAAAACTTGAGTGAAAATGAAAATAGAGAGGTGCACAAACAGATTATGGATTTTTCCATGAGCAGTGAAATTTTTCAGAGCAGTTACTAACCTCTCATAGATACACTTAAAATCTTGACTTCGACACGTTCCCTACACATTCTATTGATCCTTAGGACCTTTTGTACCCAAATTAACATTGAAAAACACCTTCCTAACTCATATTAGCTATCTCAAGCTCACTTAACAACTTAAAACTAATCAAACTCCATTCTATGCCTTTCAACACCAATTCTCTGCAACTAACAGCTTACACAAGTCTTAATAGACTTAATAGACTTAATAACAGCCCCAAAACCTCACATTTTGTCCAAACCTTCTAAATCAAAATACCATTAGTGAAAACCTCTAAAATAAACTAAAAACCATATAAAACACATCCAAAAGATGACCAACTAGTTCTACATCAGAATTTTGTTGTCATAACACTTAAACAAGTCTTAATCAACCCTTAGACCCCTTTCAAAACACAGTTTAACCAAAATAATCCTTCCCCTAACTTTTCACCTATCAAAACCTCATTTCTAGCCTAAAAACTGCTTATTTCTTTTGCTAAAATGTAAATAAAACGTAAACAAAGCTTTATATAATTTAACAGCTCCTACTTCACCCAGTTTAACATCTTTAAATTCACCAAACACAAACTTTACATCAAAATCACATTGCACCTAACCATTAAATCAATTTTCACATTGACACATATTATATACAATCAACTCAACATGCTAAATTTCTCAATCGAATACAATGTCACAATTCAATCAATAATTCACCATACAAACATTAATTAGAACTCGTCTATTAAACAAATCAAGTAAAACTAGTTTCCCTTACCTTACATTGACGATACAAATCTCTAAGAACACCCCAATTACTTCTCGCACAAGGAATTTCTAGAAACACCTACGAATCACCAAATTGAAAAAGGAAAGAGTCCTTAAGACCTTAAATTGACAAAGAAACTCATAGAAAAGGCCAAAGTACATATGCAAATGGAAATTTTCATGCATTGACTCAATTAAAGAGCGAAGAGCACAGATGAGCTGAAATTTACTTGCTCTATTGCAGAAACCAATTGGATAGGAATGTAGACCCTGTCGCCGTGGTCAATTAAACACCTCCTGATCGTCAAAGAGATGACTCAAGAGTTTAAACTCTTAGAGAGAAAGTAAATAACTCTATAAAAGTACTTTCTAGAGATAATATGTTTTAAAATAATGAAACTCGTTTATAAAAAAAGTATTTATAAATAAACAATTTAATATTATAATAATCGAGTCTCACTATTTTTAAACTATCACCACTTCTAAAATACCATTTTCTGAAATTTTACAATAAGTTCATAATTTTGTAACTTTGTAATTTCATAATTTCTTAATTTTATAATTTTATAATTTCTTAATTTTTTAATTTTCTAATTTCATAATTTTATAATCTTATAATCTTATAAGTTTATAATTTTATAATTTTATATATAAAAAAAATATTCAACCAATTTACACTTATGGAACGTGATGATGAAGGAAACGAATTCGTCAACTGTTCTGACAAAACATTGCAACACGCTCAATATCTCAATAATCATAAATTGAGGCACTGGGGTAGACATGTTTAAGAAATTAAATTGGTGCAGCTCAAGTACTTGTTAAACAAAAATAAATATTAAAGAGTCTCACTCGAATCTTTACATATGTTTAAAGAAGTTATTTACTTTAATATATCAATGTAAATTAGTGAAACAATATTAAAGAAGTTAAAAAACCTGAAACCTTATATCATATCAAGGTATTGAAGAATTTACTAATACAACATTATAAAGTAAAAAACAATCATACACTTTACAACAATCTTTAAAAAAATATAAATTCATACCAATTTGAATTTAGAAGTGAAAATGGTGAAAACTAATCGAAATGGAATAAAATAGCATGACAACAACAATCAAAAGGCGACAACCAATCAACTGTAGCGGGTGAATGTGACATTAACGAAAAAAATAATGATATTTTTACAACATTTTTTTTATAATATTTTAATACTCTGTAATTGATTAATGTTGATGTTTATAATTATTATTATTGATTGTAGAATAATTTTGAACCAATAATAAAATGACAAGTAGATAATATTAAAATATTATAAAAAAAATTATCAAAATATCATTATCCTAATGAATCCAAATAAATGTCGAGTCATAGAAGCTGTGGTAATCACAACTGTCAGGGCAACAACGACAATCTCTGGCTTAATTTGGAAAAATATTTAAAGAATGTTAAATTATTTTTTCTAATTAAATTAATTTTTTTTATTTTTTCTTTTTATTTTGTTTATTTAAAACAAACACACATAACAATTAATCAAAAAGTATACTTATAATTTATTATCATACCATAAAATAATTATAAAAATTTATTTTTAAATGTCAAATATTATTAAAACGAAGAAACTCAAATAATTGAAGTAATTTTCAACAACAAAAAATTGTAAGTATACTGAAAAATTATGTGATACAAATTAAATAAAAAAGTCATTAAAAAGTGAATAATTACTCATAGGTAGATCAAATTTTAGGAATAATTAATTAAATTAAAAAGATGACATTATTATACACATCTAAAATTTTATATGAAAATATAATATAAAGTTTATCATCAAAATAATATATTAAAAAACCAAAGTTATTTTTAGTCAAAGTATTACTCTACACTCTTTCAATAACTTGAAAGAATCAAAACTTTGTTGTAATATCTTTCAATATAATCTATCATACTATTTGTTAAAAATTCGACCTTATTTTTTTTCTCAACATGTTTTTCATTATTTTTATTACAAAAAATTATCTTTGTTGTAAAAACTGAAAGAGTCATGATAAGGTAAAATAATTTCTTAACCAATGGTAATATACATAAACTCTATTTATGAGAATAAGGCTGATTATTCACTACAAAAAAAAAAGGACATTACCTAAGGTTAGGAGTCTTCGGAAACAATCCGAAACCGTCGGTAAAAGGTAATTACAGACGGATTATCGACGGTCAAAGAGCCCTCGGTAAATCCCTTGTCGCTAACTTTTACCGAGGGCTTCCGCCCTTCGGTAATTACCGAGGGCCAAAAGCCTTCGGTAATTACCGAAGGGCGTTCCTAAATTTACCGTACCCATGCTTCCATCCATTGGGGCCCTTCTGCACCATCCAAAGCACATCCATCTATGGTTCCATCAATCAAGAGCTGTTTTACAGCACAATCATCCAAAAGCTGACTACTGCCCGTATTTACAAGAAAAGCTCCTATGGAAACATTATATACATTATATATTTGTAAGATAACTCAAACAATAAATAACTAACAGAAACAAAGAAAAATATATAGTAGCATATGAACAAGTAAATACCAAGCTTCACATGTTGAAGACATTCGGCATTAATAATCTGTATTGTTTCATTTGTTAAAGCACAATGGAGTGATACAAGGTCACTTGCAGCAAGTAAATCATTAAGAGTATCCATTCTTCGTGCTGCAGGAGGGAACTTTGCTTTTCCTTTTCCCTGTGAGTGCAAGGTTGACGAAAAATTATCAATTAGTAAAAACCTTATAGTATTCGGTCAGCTTTGAAACTATACAAGTCATGCTAAGTTCTAATGTTCCAAAGAAACAAATGAAAAATGAAAATTAAAGAGAGCAGACTACGAAATAAACATTCAGAAGTTGAAATACAGAACAATCAAGAATTCGTTAGTTCTGGATAGCATACCTAATTATAGTAAATAAAAAATACCGTGTACACTATTCTAGTAACAGAAATGCTTGTTTGCACGGACTGAACAACAAATCCATACATGCTATTCTAATTCTATCAAAAACTGAATTCATTATGAACTACCATTGTCCAGGAATGCGCCAATGAATGGTCAAAGAGCATTTGTGACTTTTCCATACAAATGAGTTCAAACCAAAAATGCTTTGTTCCAATATTTCCACCTTTTTGCCTGGTTTCTTGTAAGTTGAATTTCAATAGTGTTAACGCACACGCTAATCATAAAATCCAAACTGTTACACACCAGTTACAGTGCCACAAAAACAAAAAATGCTTCAGAATCATGAAACAAATGCTACAATATCAATTAAGAATCAAGTCTCACAAACAACAAGTGGATCACAAAATTAAAGCATTGATACATCGATTTCTATTTTAATTTCAACTGAAGAAGGGATCTTCACTCAATGAAGGAAAGATTAAAACACGTACTGCTTGAGTATCAAAATAGAGCACGCTCATTTTGAAGGCCAAGCTGTGAGTGGCCAAAGACCTAGCCGACGCGGAGATTCCGACGATGCCGAGAACAAGGCCGCGGCAGCGGCGCATCCCACGGCAGAGAGGCTGGACGGAGCCAAGCCAGCCGGAGGCGGAGAGCGCGTGGCGGGAGAGGAGGTGCATGCGCAGAGGAGGCCGAGGAAGAGCGCCATGACGGTGTTTGCGATCTCCTCGGCGCGCGAGGTGTCGACATGGACGACGCGAAGGCCGAGGTTAGCGGCAAGGGCGGAGTCGACGGCGCGGTCGGCGGAGCCGAGGCAGAGGATGAGGTGGTAGGAACGGAGGCGGCGCTGGGCGGCGCGCGGGAGGTAGGCAAGGGAGTGCAAGAGGACCGGCAGCAGACTCGATCTTGCCTTCGGAGAGGCGGCTGAGGGGAACATGCTCGACGTCGGCGATGCCAGCGAGGGATTGGAGCTCGAGAGAACAGTCGTCGATGCAGTTTAGGGTGACGACGAGGGGCAGAGACGCAGGATTGTTACGGGGAGGATTAAAGGTCGACTGCTGCTTACTGTTTGGGAGGAGAAGTTTTAACGAAACAAAATTTGGAAGAATGGGAGAGGAAATCCCAAATTATAATTTCATAAAGTCGAACCTTATACCGACGGGTATATTCCTTCGATAAAATCACTACACCAATACCAAAGGTTAAAGTCCTTCGGTAATCACTGCACCAATACCGACGATCAAAAGCCTTCGATAAATCAACTTTACCGAAGACACAAAGACCATCGAAAATACACCTTCGGTAATTAACCATTTTCTTGTAGTGATTGTTTTTAAAATTATGAAAATATTGTATTAAAAACTTGGTCTGTTTATTTTATTTTTTTTTATAAACTTTGTAAATCTAACCTTATCGATAAAAATGTGTATACATGTTTGTAGAGAAACAAATGGGGCTTCATATATTAGAGAAAGATAAAAAAAGCCAGTAAGACGACAAAGAAAAAATAATGCCCATACTTTCTCTCTTAGAGTTTTATTATTGAACTTGAGTTGATTGTGCTTTTCTTTTTCTATCAAGCAATTATGGCTTCACGTGATGTTTCATTATTGAGCATTTAAACTTTTTGACATATAGAACTAAAGGTAGTTATTATTTTCTTTCCACTTCTATCTTTCATTATTGAGCATTTGATAACCACATTTATTTATTGTTATATTTCAATATTGTTCTCTTTCATTATTAGGAAGCACTTCGAACATATGGTTGTAAAGAGAGAAAAAAAGAGGTTCTTCATCTAGACAACTTTTTTATTTATTCACAATGGTGAAATATATTTTTTTATTAAGTTTCATATATTTGTTGTGACATTCTACAATTTCTCCAAAGATTTTGTATTGGAATTATCACAAAAGCTTATTTTCCTCGTATTTTCATCTATTCAGAATATCATGTATCATCTAATTGTGTTAAATCATCTAATACATATATAGTTTATTCTTAAGATGCTATTAGATAGTTATTCCATTAGTTGGTCGTCATTATGATATTTTATTACATTTTTATTAGCATATACATAGTATTTTAACAACATTCCGAGAGTTCACAAATTGAATTTATAATTTACACTAGTAAAAAAAGTGGATTTAACCTCGCCCATTACGCCTCGGTTAAGCTACAACCGAAGCGTATCAAAAGGCGGTGGCATTTCTGTAATTCTGAACAAATTATATGCCTCGGTTCTAAATCACCCGAAGCCTAATACATATACTGCCTCGGTTCGTAGATGCAACCGAAGCATATATGTTTCAAAATATTAAAAAACTCTGACGCATCAGCTGCACAGTTTTTGAAGCCGAAGATACTGCCTCGGTTAACACTCAGAACCGAGGCAGTATATCCTGCTCTGCCTTCCACGTTGGCCTGCTGCCACTGACAACTTTTTCGAAACAGGGTTATGGCCTCGGTTGGCACCCAGAACCGAGGCAGTATAGCCTGCGCTGCCTTCCACGTTGGCCTGCTGCCACTGACAACTTTTTCGAAACAGGGTTATGGCCTCGGTTGGCACCCAGAACCGAGGCAGTATAGCCTGCGCCTCTGCACATTCTCAACTGCTCCTTCTGAACATTCTGATCTGCCCCTGGGGTACTACCTCGGGTGCTTTTAACCGAAGCCGTAGATACTTTTCCGCTTCGGGTTGGCGGAAAACCGAGGCATATAGCCAAATTTAATTTGAAAAATGAGATTTACTGAAATGTTTATGCCTCGGTCCTGAAGATAACCGAGGTAGTAGGGCCTTTCTGACTCGGTTATTTGATTAACCGAGGTAAAAGCCTGTTTATATTTCCAGAACTTTAACGCTTCTTCTCCCTCACGCGACATTTCTCCTCTGCACTGTTCCTCCACCACTTTGCTTTTCCTCACCGCCACTCCCCCTCCGCGCTCGTGCTGTCGTCGCCGGTGTTCGGTTTGTTCTCCTTCTCCGTCCTCAACCGTCCACGACTCTGCGTGTCCTCTCTCCTTCGACTGCCTCCGACGACGCTGCTGCCTCCGCGCCGGACTCCGACGACGCTGCTGCCTCCGCCAGTCACACTCCGACGTCCACTTCCATTTGTTTCTGGCATTTCACGGTTAGTTGAATTCACTGTTGGATTGAAAAAATTTTTATAATAAAATTTTGATATTAAAATTTTGATATATGTTTGATAAATATTGTTGTGAGATGATATATTGGTGATAAATAGAATTAGAAATAGAATTAGAAATAGAATTATATAGTTATTTGATGATAAAATTGTTGTTGTTGTGAGATTGATATATTTATTTGATATTTGTTTGATAATTGTTGTTGTGAGATTGATATATTTATTTGATATTTGTTTGATAATTGTTGTTGTGAGATTGATATATTTCTTAGATTGTTATTTGATGATTATATTGGTATAATGATTATTGTATTAAATTGGTTGATTTGATGATTAGATAAAGTTTAAGGTTGGAAATCATGAGTTGTTTGCTTTAATATATTGTTTGTTGTTGTGAATTAGCCTTAGTTTCCCGTTTGAGATTCAATACAAAAATTGTTTACTATCTCCAGATTTTTTAACAAATGTACTTTTTACAAATGAATAGAGGAGATGGTAATAATAATTTACAGTATTGAATCTTGAATTGTCCGGTTGGACAGTTTAAGAAGAGTAATAACTTTTTCATAGTTTATTATAACATATCAATTTTAATATACATGTCTTAAATTTCATGAAAATTTGTCGTTGTGTTTTGTATTGATCTTCGGGTGCATATTTGATTGTGATTTATAATCACTTTCATTTCGTGTAACCTGAAGACCAATGCGAAATGCTGGCAAAATTTCGTGAAATTTAAGATATGTTGTTTAAAATTGATATGTTTAATAAACTAAAAAAAGTGAATCTTCTTGAATGGGATAGGGTCACACCTTGAATACAAACACGATCAAAGTGATCATTCAAGATTATTGAAATTGTGTAAACAATTTCAGTAAACATGCGTACGGATAGATGGTGGATTAATTTACCACGCATCAGCACTGAGTACGAGAGAGGGGTAGAAGAATTTATAGAGTTTGCGCAACATAATGCGAGTACAAGTGGTGATGATGAAGTCAAGTTCAGATGTCCTGTGTGAACTGTTTGAATGGGAGGAAGTTGAACGCAACTGATATAAGGGAACATCTTATCTGTGATGGTTTCATATGAAGTTATACAACATGGATATGGCACGGCGAATTAACAGACTTTCCAACTGTCTCTCCAACTGAAAATGTTTATGATTCCACAATGGATATGGAAGATCAAGCAGAAGAAGACAACTTAGAGGACATGATCCGCGATGTTGGCGCAGAAGCTTTTGCCCAAGCGCATGTGTATGAAACGATGTCCACTGATGCGGAGACTCCTTTGTATGCGGGTTCAACTAAGTTCACACGGTTGTCAGCGGTGTTAAGGCTCATGAATTTAAAGGCGAGCAATGGATGGAGTGATAAGAGTTTTACAGAATTGTTGTCGTTGTTGAATGAAATGCTGCCAGATGGAAATACGTTACCCAATCGTAATTATGATGCAAAAAAATTCTTTGTCCGATGGGTATGGAATATAAACGGATACATGCATGTCCGAATGATTGCATATTATATAGGAATGAGAATGAAGTTTTGATAAAGTGTCCAAAATGTGGGTTATCACGATACAAGTCAAAAAAACGGTGAAGATGGTGGCACACAGAAAAGAATGGTTCTGCTTTGAAAGTAGTTTGGTACCTTCCACTAGTTGCCAGACTTAAGCGTTTGTTGCGAATCCCAAAGACGCTAAAAACCTAAGATGGCATGCAGATGAGAGACTGATGGGATGCTTCGTCATCCGGCTGATTCAAAGCAATGGAAAATTATTGATCAAGAATTCCCCCAATTTGGTGAAGAATGTAGAAATCTTAGGTTTGGCTTAGCTACTGATGGAATGAATCCATTTGGTAATTTAAGTACCAATCACAGTTGTTGGCCCGTTATACTGATAATTTACAACTTATCTCCTGGATTGTGCATGAAAAGAAAGTACATGATGTTGTCAATGTTGATATCTGGTCCAAAGCAGCCTGGAAATGACATCGATGTTTATCTAAGGCCACTAGTTGAAGACTTGAAGTTGTTGTGGGTTGATGGGGTTGAAATATTTGATGCCTTTGCTTCAGAAACTTTCATGATGCATGCCATGTTATTTTGCACCATTAATGACTTCCCAGCTTATGGTAATTTGTCGGGGTACAGTGTGAAGGGTCATAAAGCATGTCCTATATGTGAAGAAAACACTGCAGCTCAACAATTAAAACACGGAAGGAAGACAGTGTATATGCGTCATCGGCGATTTTTACAATCTAATCATCCATATCGAAGGTTAAAGAAAGCATTCAATGGAGAACAAGAGAAAGACAATGCACCCATTCCACTTACTGGACTTGAAGTTGCTGAGAAAGTTAATAAGTACATCATAATTTGGGAAAACGTCGAAGAAGTCTTCTGTACGACCCCTTGGAAGAAGAAATCAATATTCTTTGATCTTCCATATTGGTCAAAGTTAGATGTTAGACATTGCATAGATGTCATGCATGTTGAGAAAAATGTTTGTGATAGCTTGATTGGTACACTACTAAACATCCAGGGAAAAACAAAAGATGGAGTGAATGCGCGTTTGGATTTGGTTGACATGAAGATCCGAGAAGAGTTGGCACCAAGAGAGATTGGTAAACGTACTTATTTGCCCCCTGCATGTTACACAATGTCCAAACAAGAGAAGATAAGTTTTTGTCTTTGTTTAAAGAGTATCAAGGTACCACAAGGATACTCTTCAAATATCAAGAGCTTAGTGTCAATGCAGGACTTAAAGCTTGTTGGACTGAAGTCTCACGATTGCCACGTCTTAATGCAACAGTTGTTACCAGTGGCAATTCGTGGAATTTTGCCCAAAAAAGTTAGGCTGACGATAACTCGATTGTGCTCATTTTTCTCGTCAATTTGTAGTAAAGTCATCAATCCTACAAAGTTAGATGAACTTCAAAACGAAATTATCATCATCTTGTGTCAACTAGAAATGTTTTTCCCTCCATCCTTTTTTTGACATCATGGTGCATTTACTTCTAATTGACGTTATAACAACCATTTTTGCATTTAACAGCAGATAGGTCAAGAGGGAAGTCCTAGACCGAAGAAGACTCATTTATCTGAGGATGACCCTCTTGGTGCGTTAGATGACCTTGCTAAACTCATTTCAGAAGTGCCGATGAATGTACATTGGGATCCTACTACATTTGGAAGAGAATCTCATATCCCATTGTACTTGCATCAGCAAGATGTTAGGGAGCTTGCGTCGGGGAGAGATGAAATTAATATTACACTCATTCAGATGTGGATGATGTAAGTTTATGAAAACTTTTATATATATTGGTATTTTATGAACTTACTTACATCATATTATTTCTTCATTTTAGGTATCTGTTTGATGTTAGTAAGAAGAAGGGGTTCAACGATGTATATGGGTTCATTGACCCTTCTATGACTCATGAGAGAAATAAATTTGATGATATCCAGACATACATCACCACCTGCTTTGGAACGGGGAAGGAGATATATTTTCTCCCTTATATACATGGGTAAGTGAAGTTTGTTAACTTCAGCACATTCATTTATTAATTTTGGTATATCATTCATAAGTTATTACCAATTTCAGGTGTCATTGGCAGCTACTTGTGATCTCCGTACCGGAGAACACGGCTGTTTGGTTTTGTTCGTTGCATAAGTCTCCTCCCAGCCCTCTTAGACATGCAGTAGATTGGTAAGAATCTCAATGTCTGGTCCTTTTTTTTATATAAATGTATGCTAAAAGAATTTCTTTTGATAGTTCCCTTGCAGCACATATGATGTTATCTGGGAGATCTACTGCTACAGCTAAAAAGCTTGCATGGGTTTCTCTTAAGGTTTGGTATTTTAGTCCATACTTTGTTACATTTGCTTCCATTCAAATGATGTTACTTAACATTTTATGCTTATGATGATATATTGTAGTGTAATAGACAAATGGGGTCATACGAATGTGGTTACTACGTTATGTTTTGGATGATGACCATCATTCGTGCACATTACACCACTGCATGGGAAACGGTAATATTTAGGTTTGAATTTTATGTTCTGTATATTTGGATTTCATATACACTAATTGAAATCATTGTACTTTATGCAGAGATTTAATAGGACTGCTCCAATTCCAGAGAAGTCAATCCAACTTGTGAGGAAAACACTTGCAAGATATGTAATTCGTTTATATAATAGTATGTAGTAGTAGATATTAGAATATACTAAGTTTTAAGTTTATGTTTCTAAGTTGTTTTATGCTTTTCTACGTTACTATAAATTGAACATGTACATTGCATTGATTAATGCTTGGTCCCTTGATTTATGATTGCATTGGATTTATTTATGCTTCTAAGAATTTGATTTATGATTTGATTCAATATATTTATGTTTTAATATAGATTTCATTTAAAATATATATTTCTGCAACATTTTGGACTGTTCTGGTTATTGAAAAATATGCAGGTCTGTTTTTGTGAATGGGAATGTTGCAGAAACAGACACCATTTTAAAAAAAAAAACGTACCTATATGCCTCGGTTCTAGTCAAAACCGATGTCGAAAGACCACTTACGGCCTCGGTTGTGGTCAAACCCGAAGCAGAATGTGTAGCGAAGGAGGAAAAAAAAAAATAAAAATGGAATCTACTGCCTCGGTTCAGAACACACCCGAGGCAGTAAAGTGGAACTTACGGCCTCGGTTGAGAAGACCCGAGGCCTAATGTGCTACGAACAAATAAAATTAAAAAAACGTAAATCTTTTATGCCTCGGGTGGGGCTCAACCGAGGCCGTAGAGTGGGACTTTATGCCTCGGTTGACACCCGAGACCAAAAGTGTATGACTTTTTACCTCGCCTGAATATGCCTCGGTTCATAAACCGCTGCCTATAGCCAAAAATAACCGCTGCCGTTTCTCCTTATTGTACTAGTGTTATAACACACTCTTTCTTGTTTAATTACATAAACTTTATGTAAATAACTACATTTAGTTTTATATTTACTCCTTATTGAACTAATTAATAGATATATAATTGTTTCTCTCTCATCAAGTGGAGTGTTTTAGTTTTTCCTTTAAGTATTTATATTCTTTATATATTAAATGTCATGAAACAAAATGTGCCTTAATACATTTCTTTACATGAATTTCAGTGGTAAAATTTTACGAATTTATTAATGTGTTTATTATATATATAAAATAAAATTCATTAATGTTTGGCCAATTATGTTTTGTATGGATCTTCTTGGTACATATCTTATTGTGTTTACGAAATGCTATCAAAATTTTGTGGAATTTTAAGATATGGTATTTAAAATTGATATGTATCAATAAATTAAAAAAAAGTAAATCTTATTGAATGAGATATAATCACACCTTGAAAACAAAAGTGAGGTGATCATTCATTTAAAGATTACTAAAATTGTTCACATAATTTAAATATATACACATATGGGTCAAGATTGGATTAATTCACCACACATCAATGTTGAGTATGAGAAAGGAGTAGAAGAGTTTATATAATTTGCACAACATAATGTGAGTAAAAGTAGTTATGAAGTGAAGTTTATATGTCCTTATGTCAATCGTTTGAATAAGAGAAAGTTGAATGCAACTGAAACTAGGGAATACCCTATATGTGATGGTTTCTTTACAAGTTATACAACATGGACATGACATAACAAATTAATAGATGTTCCAACTGTCTCTCGAACAAAACATGTTGTGGATTCCACGATGAAAGATCAACTAAAAGAAGGAAAATTAGAGGACATGATCTCCAATGTTGGCTTAAAAACTTTTTTTCAAGCGCATGTGTATGAGACAATGTATACGGATGCATAGACTCTATTGTATGTCTGTTCAACTAAGTTAACATTGTTTTCAACGGTATTAAGAATCATGAATTTGAAAATGACCAATGGTTGGACTGATAAGAGTTTCACATATTGTTGGTGTTGTTGAATGAAATGCTTCTAAATGGAAATACACTACCCATTCGTAATTATAATGATGAGACAATTCTTTGTCCGATGAGCATGCAGTATAAAAGCATACATGCATGTTCTAACGATTTCATATTATACAACATATAATTTGAAGGTTTGACAAGAATATTGAAGTGTATGTTATCACAATACAAGAAAAAAAAACAATAGTGAAGATATTTGTGAGATAAAAAAGGGTCACCCCGCTTTGAAAGTAGTTTGATATACCTTTTAATTGTTGGGTATCATCATTTACAATATGTACTAGTTTTCTCTGATTTTATATTATTGTATTTGACTGATTCTGATTATGTTTAGGTTATGAAGGCAAAAACAAATACAAAAAATTATTTAAAAAAGCGCCTAGAATAGGATTGAGTTATTGTCAAAACCAAAACATAAAAGCGAAATTAGAATTCGGTTTTGGTAAAAATTGAAGCCTAATACCCTTTTTGATTTGAAATTATTTAATTTAAAGGATATTAGGCTTCAATTCTAGTAAAACTCAAAACCTAATCTCTTTCCAATTTAAATAAATTACTTTATTTTTAGGATATTAGGATTCGAATATCCAGATAATCGAAGTTTACCTTTTAAATTTAAATAATTTTTATATAAAAAATGGTTAGGCCTCGATTAGCTTAATCTTTTTTTATTTTATTTTATTATTTATTAACAATGTTATGCTTCAGTTCTTATTAAACGAGACCTAATATTGAAGTTTATATTTCGATTTATAACTGAGGTCAAAAAGTCATTTCTTTTACCTTGTCTGAATATGTCTTGATTATTAAATCGAGGTACAATATCCTAAATAATCGGTGCTAACTCTTTCCTACATTGGTGACTTTCTTTCCACCATAACTTTCAAATAATTCTTATTGAGTTTATGATGTTAGATGTCCAAGTCTTCATTGTTAATTTTAAGGTTTAAACCCTCATTTGGTCCTCGTATTTGTGTGTCAATCTCAAGTGGGTCATCGTGTTTTTTTCGGTCTATATTAGGTCCATAAACTTGTTAAAATAAGCTAATTAAGTCCTCTCCGTTAAGTTATCACAGACGGTGTTAAAATGTGATGACGTGGTGTACACGTAAGATGCTAATGTAACAATGCTATATTACGTGGATTTTTTTTTTAATGAAGAGTTGAGATGGCACAAAATTTAATTAGAAATGTGTTAGAGATTCAAAGTCTTCATCATCCTACACCGTCTTCATCCTTCACGTACTGTGCAACGGCGTCTCTATAAGGTTGCCGACGGTAAATTTCAGCGTCATCAACATGTGCACGACAAAAGGCAAAGAGGTTTTCTACCTTAAAAGAATGTATCATGAGAGAAACAGAATGATGATAAACCAATCTGCAGATTTTATAGAGATGGCAAGAGAATTCCTGTTACAGAAATAGGCAATTAAACCCCTCCAACGCAACCTCCTCACCTTTCTCCTTGAACCTTCTCACAGCACCCAAACCCCAACCCTCTTCCGACCTCCCCGAAGATACCAATTGGTGCTACAGCGAGATCTTGAACGTCGTTAAGAAGGGTAAATTCGAGTGAGTCAGGTTCAGTAAAGACGATTCCACCCTCCAACTAACCATCGTTGACGGCCGTCGAGCCTCCGTTATCGTCCCCAATGACCCCGACCACATCGACATCCTCGTCATCAACGACATTGACATTTCCGTCGCCGAAGCCGAATCGCCTAACAGCTTGTTCAACATCATTGGCAATTTGTTCTTCCCCTTTCTAGCATTCGCTGGGTCATTCTTCCTCTTTCGCAGAGTTTCAAGAAGTCCCCGAAACCGGCGTTGAAGAGGTATTGGATAACATTTTCAAAGAACATAAAGAAAAACGAAAAGAGGCAAAAGAAAACGGCGTTGAAGTGGAGGATGAGGATTTTGTCGACGTTCTTCTCAAAATTCAAGATGAGAGAACGAATTAGGGTTTTCAAAAAGTCTTCCCCTTTTTTCTTTGTTTGTGCCTTTTGATTCTTCTTAGGATTAATCACCTTAGCAAGTATGTTCCCTTTAACCATTCAATTCCAATTTCAATTTTTCTTCAAAGCTAACAATGTTTTTTGTCTCGAGAATTTTGGGTTTTTTTGTTTTGATATCATAATGGTTTTTGTTGCAGTGTGGTGTGATTGTAGAATGAAAAATAATGGAGAAGGACTGGAAAAGTTGGAAGATGAAGTAGAAGAGGAAAAAACAAAGAAAGATTGCAGCTTTTGAGCGTTGGAAGAGATGTTGGAAGAGATGGGAGAGAGAAAGTGGTGAGACAGAAGAAGAAGAAGAAGTTGATTTGAGGTGTGATGTGAGGTGGAGGAAAAGGCACCGAGCACTGTTGACGAGCCTGTGAGTGGAAGACGATGAAGACTTTTAATCCCTAACATTTTTAATTAAATTTTATGTCATGTCATTACCTACAAAAATTTCACGTAATATAATACTGTCATATCAGTATTTTAAGTGTGACCACGTCAGCACAGGCAAACGGCGTTACTGATATTTTAACGGAGAGGGCTTAATTGACTCATTTTAACAAGTTTAAGGACCCAATTGAGACAAAAAAAAACATAATGACCCACTTGAAATTGACACACAAATATGAGGACCAAATAAGGGTTTAAACCTAATTTTAAACTAAAACAATCTCATACATTAATCACATGCAAGAAAGTACTCTACTAATCTCAAACATATTCAAGGTATTAGGTGGTAATATTGAATTCTTAGGTTTTAAGAACCTCAATGTTGAGGTTGAGTTTTCTTCTTAGGAGTTTTCGTTATTAAAAATTTTCTTAAGTAAAAGTTTTCATGGGAATTATATATATTAGGAGTTTTTATTATGTATGAATTCTTATTGTGTAGGAATTTTCATTATATAATATCATTATAATCTATCCTTTTCATTTAATATTATGTATATTAATTATTGGTAGATTTTATTTAGGTACGTAGAATAAAAATCTCTACAATGACTATATATATTACAATTATCTATGAAAAATTTATCAATAATTTTCCTTTTAACTTAGTAGCAAAAGTATATTTGGATTATTACCAACAACCAAACATCATTAATTAAACTTAACAACAAAAATTAAACTTAATAACAAAGCATATAAGTTTGTCAGTAATTATTGAGAAATTTCATAAATTTGTTAATAAATTTTACAAACGACCAAATTATATATCATTGGATATTAAGTCGTTGGCAATTTGTTATAAAAAATAAGATATGCTAATAGATTTCATCCATTACCGACATATCATGATTGTAGGTAACAAGAGAGTTTTTGTAATAAAAAACTACGTCCATTTATTTTTTTTTTTAAAGTTTTGAGACAAAACACTATTAAAATTTGGGATAAAAACAAAATTTAATTTTGCATCATAGTTTAAAATTAAAAACAAATTTAATTCAAAAATAAATATTACATTTTTATTTATATTTTAAATGTTATAATATATATAATATATATATATATATATATATATATATATATTTTAAATAAAAAAATTGACCAAGTTATCATTAATTTATCTGTCAATAAAACAAATATTATTATCATAATTCAATTTATTAAAAAGTAAATTACTATCATATATTAGGAGGTAAATTTAAGTTAAATCTATATTATAAATTTAATTTATAAATATAGATTTTAAATTAGTTTTAATTAGTGTAAGATTTCCACTGTGTTACTTTCATGATCAAGAATAAATATTTTATATGTATGAGAGCAAATATTTGTGGATGGTAATAAATTTAATAAACTCAAAACAAATATAAAGAGAATATATAAAAAATTTCACACGAAAAATAAAATTACAATATATAAATGAAATAAGTTTCACTTTTTAAGATCTGTTTATACGAAAACGGGTTAGATGAAAAATAATTCGTGTTACTTATATAATTATATGTCCACGTTTTTCTCACGTGTACCTACCTAATCATAAATTATTATAATACCTATATATTAACAATTTAATATATGAACATATGTTCTATGTACTTATTTATATATTATTTTCTTCATATAATTTAAAATATTCGAATGATCAATTTTTTGTTTTGTTTTTATGAATTAAAATGAAAACAAACAATCCATTAATTTATATCTAATTGATATAATTAAAACGAAGGTTTTCTTTACGTATTTACAAATTTGGTGTAATAATTTTGAAAATAGGTAAAGTTGAAAAAATTACAAAAATAAACAAGAGTGTAAATTTCACACAATTTTAAATGAATAAATTATGTATTTTTTTTACACGATTTTTGTTTTGATTGTGTTGATAGGTAATCGATTATTGAAATCATTAGGTATGATAACTTTCAATCTCTATCCAAAGTCATTTTGAGGCAAGACAACTTCCAATTTTAGCTCCATGTATTAGTCGGACCAGCCGGACATCCCAACTTCATTAATAGTAATTTAAACCTGCATTGCGACATTTCATATTAACATAGTCCAACAGCTCAACCAAGGTCTAATATAGTTTAGTCAAGGTCAACTATAGCTCAGTCAAGATCTAATATAACTCGGCCAAGACCTTTACAATCCCTTGAAAATGAAAGTCGTCAGTTCCTCAACACCTTCCATATGTAATTGATTACAATGAATATGTAATCAATTATATTATATCAAAGTCATTGCGGGTATGAGGACTTTCAATCTCAATAAAAATTCGTTGAGATAAGACGACTTCCAATTTTGAAAATGTAACTATAATCGATTATTGTGTATTTGTAATCAATTATGGATAGGCTGACAAGCTTGGTCCATGAGTCCGTCGAGCCAACCCGACAGCTTGGCTTTAGTAAAAGAAATTGAATTTGTGCTACGACACTTGATACTAACACTGTCCAACAATCTGATCAAAGTCTGATACGTCTCAACCAAGATCTAAAACAGCTTGAACAACAACCCTTTTCAACCTAGCAACTCATCTCATCATTAGTGCATTTTCATGAAAAAAAAAATTTAAGTTGCTTTCACATGTGATATTAATGAATCGAGCTAGGTTTTATTATTGAACTTGAGTTGATTGTGCTTTTCTTTTTCTATCAAGCAATTATGGCTTCACGTGATGTTTCATTATTGAGCATTTAAACTTTTTGACATATAGAACTAAAGGTAGTTATTATTTTCTTTCCACTTCTATCTTTCATTATTGAGCATTTGATAACCACATTTATTTATTGTTATATTTCAATATTGTTCTCTTTCATTAGTAGGAAGCACTTCGAACATATGGTTGTAAAGAGAGAAAAAAAGAGGTTCTTCATCTAGACAACTTTTTTATTTATTCACAATGGTGAAATATATTTTTTTATTAAGTTTCATATATTTGTTGTGACATTCTACAATTTCTCCTAAGATTTTGTATAGGAATTATCACAAAAGCTTATTTTCCTCGTATTTTCATCTATTGAGAATATCATGTATCATCTAATTGCGTTAAATCGTCTAATACATATATAGTTTATTCTTAAGATGCTATTAGATAGTTATTCCATTAGTTGGTTATGTCATTATGATATTTTATTACATTTTTATTAGCATATACATAGTATTTTAACAACATTCCGAGAGTTCAACAAATTGAATTTATAATTTATAACACACTCTTTCTTGTTTAATTACATAATATTATAAACTTTATGTAAATAACTACATTTAGTTTTATATTTACTCCTTATTGAACTAATTAATAGATATATAATTGTTTCTCTCATCAAGTGGAGTGTTTTAGTTTTTCCTTTAAGTATTTATATTCTTTATATATTAAATGTCATGAAACAAAATGTGCCTTAATACATTTTTTACATGAATTTCAGTGGTAAAATTTTACGAATTTATTAATGTGTTTATTATATATCATTGGATATTAAGTCGTTGGCAATTTGTTATAAAAAATAAGATATGCTAATAGATTTCATCCATTACCGACATATTATGATTGTAGGTAACAAGAGAGTTTTTGTAATAAAAAACTACGTCCATTTATTTTTATTTTTAAAGTTTTGAGACAAAACACTATTAAAATTTGGGATAAAAACAAAATTTAATTTTGCATCATAGTTTAAAATTAAAAACACATTTAATTCAAAAATAAATATTACATTTTTATTTATATTTTAATTGTTATATATATATATATATATATATATATAAATAAAAAAAATTGACCAAGTTATCATTAATTTATCTGTCAATAAAACAAATATTATTATCATAATCAATTATTAAAAAGTAAATTACTATCATATATTAGGAGGTAAATTTAAGTTAAATCTATATTTATAAATTTAATTTATAAATATAGATTTTAAATTAGTTTTAATTAGTGTAAGATTTCCACTGTGTTACTTTCATGATCAAGAATAAATATTTTATATGTATGAGAGCAAATATTTGTGGATGGTAATAAATTTAATAAACTCAAAATAAATATAAAGAGAATATATAAAAAATTTCACACGAATAATAAAATAAAATTACAATATATAAATGAAATAAGTTTCACTTTTTAAGATCTGTTCATACGAAAACGGTTAGATGAAAAATAATTCGTGTTACTTATATAATTATATGTCCACGTTTTTCTCACGTGTGTACCTACCAAATCATAACTTATTATAATATCTATATATTAACAATTTAATATATGAACATATGTTCTATGTACTTATTTATATTAAAATATTCGAATGATCAATGTTTTGTTTTGTTTTTATGAATTAAAGTAAAAACAAACAATCCATTTATTTATATCCAATTGATATAATTAAAATGAAGGTTTTCTTTACGAATTTACAAATTTGGTGTAATAATTTTGAAAATAGGTAAATTTGAAAAAATTACAAAAAGAAACAAGAGTGTAATTTTCACAATAATTTTAAATGAATAAATTATGTATTTTTTTACACCATTTTTGTTTTGATTGCGTTGAAAGGTAATTGATTATTGAAATCATTAGGTATGATAACTTTCAATCTCTATCCAAAGTCATTTTGAAGCAAGATAACTTTCAATTTTATCTCCATGTATTAGTCGGACCAGTCGGACATCCCAACTTCATTAATAGTAATTTAAACCTGCATTGTGACATTTCATATTAATATAGTCCAACAGCTGAGCCAAGGTCTAATATAGTTTAGTCAAGGTCAACTATATCTTAGCCAAGATCTAATATAACTCATCCAAAACATTTACAATCCCTTAAAATTGAAAGTCACCAATTCCTCAACACCTTCAATATGTAATTGATTACAATGAATATGTAATCAATTACATTACATCAAAGTCATTACGGGTATGAGGACTTTCAATCTCAATAGAAATTTGTTAAGATAAGAAGACTTCCAATTTTGAAAATGTAGTTGTAATTGATTATTGTGTATTTGTAGTCAATTATGGATAGGCTGATAAGCTTGGTCCACGAGTCCGTCGAGCCAATCCGTCAGCTCGACTTCAGTAAAAAAAATTGAATTTCTGTTGCAACATTTCATATTAACATTGTCCAATAGTTTGACCAAGGTTTGATACAACTCAACCAAGATCTAAAACAGCTTAAACAACAACCTTTTTCAACCCAGCAACTCATTTCATCATTAGTGCATTTTCATGAAAAAAAGTTTTAAGTCGTTTTCATGTGATATTAATGAATCGAGTTAGGTTGTATCAAACATTAGGTATATAAGATTTTGACTTGAATGTTGAACTGTGTTAATTAATATAAAGTGTTGTGGTGTCAGTTCAAATTTTTTTTACTCACATCCAACTAAATTATAAGAATAAAATTGGAAGTCATATTGTTTCAAAACGATTTTATATTGAGATTGGTTATCAGACTTCCCATCGACTTCAATAATCAATTATTTTTCAACACGGTAAAACAAAAGTCGTGTAAATGCACAATTTCTCCTTTTTTTTTTTCTAAGTTCTGTGAGGTTTGTACGACTTATTTATTCTTATAATTTTTCTTTTAAAAATTTATCTATTTTTATAATTACTGTATCAAATTTACCTATATACTAAAAGAAAAAACCTAAATCGAATCTAGTAACAGAAAACCTAAGGTTCCGAGCTCAATTATTATCAAAGTTGATGAGAGACATCATGTACTTTTTAGAAATTCAGAACCTGTCTGAGATTGAGTGGACAGTTATTTGTTTATGTGTAATTATCGAACCACGTGGTCTTCTCCACCACCGCTCTGCTTCTTTAAAACCTCAGTCTCAGAGTCACTAAGCACAGCACAACTCCAACACTCAGCTCAGAGCAGAACAAAATAATCCAGAATGACCATCGGCGTAGGCCAACTTGTCTGTGTCACTGGCGCTTCCGGTTACATCGCTTCCTGGCTCGTCAAGTTTCTTCTCGAACGCGGCTACACTGTTAATGCCACCGTTCGCGACCCAAGTAATGTGTTTTTTGTTTCTTATATAGTGTTTGTTTTCGTGGGTGATTATTTGTAGTGATGATGATAATAATGCATTAGCATTTGAAAGATTAAATATTGTATATGAAATGTGATGTGCAGGTGATCCCAGGAAGGTAGATCACTTGCTTAGCCTTGACGGTGCGAAGGAGAGACTGCATCTTTTCAAGGCGAATCTTCTAGAAGAAGGTTCCTTTGACTCTGCCGTTCAAGGTTGTCACGGTGTGTTCCACACTGCTTCTCCCTTTTTTCTGAGTTCGAAGGACCCGCAGGTTTGTTTCATTTGATGTTCGATTTGTGCATTTGCTTCATCTGTGGATTACATAAAATATTATGTATTTCAGGGTGAGTTGTTGGATCCAGCTTTAAAGGGGACAATGAACGTTCTGAAATCGTGTGTGAAGTCCGGAACACTGAAACGTGTGGTCTTAACTTCTTCTATTGCTGCAGTTGCGTACAACGGAAAACCTCAAACCCCTGATGTAGTGGTTGACGAGACCTGGTTTTCCGACGCAGATTTCTGTAGGAGAAATGGGGTATGTATGGGCTGTTTCCTCTGATAATGTTTTTGTGTCGTTTAGAAGAAAAAATTACTTGTCTCCCAAGACTCAGGAGACGTACCTGTGTCCCATGCATGGACAATGGCTGAAAATAAAGTACACAAACTTTAACTAATCAATGTTCGGTATTATTTTTTTGGAAAAAGATATTTTATATTCATTATTTTACTTTCTAATTCCCTTTTTTCTTTATAAAAAAAAATTTAACTTTTTTTAATAACCAAATTTTCGATCGTTTTTTATTCTGACAAATTTTGAAGACGAAGGACAGAAAAGAGCACAAAAAAGGAAAGTTTCTGTCACCACTTTAAATCTATTTTCAACCTCTATTTAATACTTAACAAAAGAAAAATACTTAATTTAATGTTGGAAAACAGTATCTTGAAATGGAAACTTTATAAAACTATTAAAAATGGATAGAAATTATTTTTTTACTTAGAAAAATAGTTCTCATATGTGTAATATCAAAATTCATTTTCATATTTATTTATTTAATATTTTTCTTTCAATGTTTTTATATTATACTTTTATTTAACGATAATCTTACTTTTAATATTTATTTTACTAATTAAATATTATATTTCAAAATAATAATAGTGACAATAATATATATTTTTTTATATTTTATATTATTATTTTTACTTTTCTTTTATGATTAACTACATATTATTATGTAATAACTGTCCCACGTATATTAAATTATTTTACTTCCTACTTAATTTTAAATTTAAATTGAAATATTTGGATCGATGTGTAAAATAAAACTAGCAATATAATATATAATATGAAAGTAATAATATTAAAAATTATAATAAGAACATAAAATTAAAAGTTAAAAATTCTGTTCTTCAAATTAATAAATATACCATTAAAAAATCATTAGTAATTTTATTTATTTAATAAAATCATACAAATTCAAAAAATTATGAAATATGTTTAATAATAAACATATTTAAAATTATTAATTATAAATAATGAAAAATAAGTACACCAGCACAATATCAATGATATAAATAATAAAATGATTACGTAGTCCTATTTATTAATTTTTAATTTGTGTTTTTTTCCATGATTATTTTAAAAATAATACACGCTAATAAATGTTTCATAAATTTATTATTTTCAACATTTTTAATTAAAAATATAATCATATTTTTTACTTTTAATATATTTAAAAGCTTAATTATATATTTTTTATAAAAATTTACAATATTAATAGAAATAGTTTTCTGGTAGAAAGGTTTAAGATGTTATAGACTTAAGCAGAAAGTGTTATTATTTAATTATAAGTTATAACTTCTCATCCAATCACTATAATGGCGATGAAAGACAATATAAAACGAACAACATTGACTTTGGTTACAATGTTGTCTCGTGTATTATGTTACCTTGTTCTTGACATATTTTGCTATTTCCAATTTATGTTTTAGAAATGGTATAACCTTTCAAAGACTTTGGCTGAAGAAATTGCATGGAAATTTACAAAAGAAAACAACATTGACTTGGTTACAATAAATCCAGCCATGGTTATTGGACCTCTCTTGCAACCAGAGCTTAACACCAGTGCTGCAGCAGTTTTAAATTTTGTTAATGGTAATTACTATATACATTCTGCTCTAAAATTTTTATTATTTCGCTGCACAAACCTTAGATAATTGAAGAAAGTGTTCCATCGTCTTCATATAGGTGCTGAAACATTTAGAAATGTTATTTCGGGATGGGTAGATGTGAAAGATGTTGCAAATGCTCATATTCTAGCATATGAGAATGCTTCAGCTAATGGAAGATATTGTCTAGTTGGAAGGGTGACACACAACTCAGTGATTGTGAAGATGTTACGTGATTTGTTCCCAACATTGCAACTTCCAGAGAAGTGAGTATAATTATTTTGATGGTTTCAAGACTGCGTGCGATTCAAATCCACTATTCAGTGCTTTGTTTATTGGCTTGAAAACTTAATTTAGTATCCAAAATGCATATTATAGAACCTTATACTATATAGGCTAAAATAAAATAATAACCTTCCAAATTAGAGCTATACACAAATGCGAATGTGTCTTAATTTACCTTATCAATCTATTGTCATTATAGTTGAATATTTGAACAAACAAGAAAATCACGTATGACAAATAAACGTTTTACCCTGTCAACAATATTACCAGGTGTGCAGATGAGAAGCTATATGTGCCAATATATCAGGTTTCGAAGAAAAAAGCAAAGAACTTGGGGATTAAATTTACTCCATTGGAAGTGAGCCTCAAGGAGACTGTGGAAAGCTTGAAGGAAAAGAAGCTCATCAAATTTTAAGTTGTTACCCTTCAAAACGTCGAAACCTTCTTTAGTTGTTGACTCATCTTCTTATGTTCACGCTTATGAATAAACTTACTATAAACTAAGACTTCATTAAGCCGAAATAAATTATTCTTGGTGTGTTTGTACTATTGACAATTAAGTTTCAAACATGCATGTTCATGTTTTTAAGCATTATTGTTATATTTTCTTTTGTACTTGTATTGTATCACTGTTTGATCAGTTTAGAATGAGATGATCCACACAATTAAGAACATGTAATAAGTTATCCAAAGACTAGTCGATTAAATAACATGGACCGAATGGTCATCTTTAAATAGTAATTAAGATTGATGAAGATTAACTTAAATAAGGTAGAGTATGTGTAGAAGAAATCATGCTCAACATCCTCTTTCTCATGAAAGACCCGTTCGTTCTTCTTGCACAGAGCATGCTTGAAATGTTCGTCATCCTTCACTACCTTAATCATGGCTATCCTACCAACAAACTCCTCCAAGGAATATCCCATGATGAAGGAGGAGACGTACTCCCCAAACTCATGAGGAGCCCTGTAACATCCACTTTTATCGCGATCACCTCACCCGTGTTGACTGAAGTAGGGGCATTATTAATATCTACACCCGCCGCTGCGTCACCAAAATCTACTTCTCGCACGGTTGATCCAAGGACAATATCAATGATGTCGATTCATCATTGGCATATCCCTGGTCTCCCCTCCCTCTAGACTCCTCAAATAAAGACAGTAGAACAATAGACATTATTCCCTTTGAATAAGAGAAGTATGAAACACTCGATATTCGCAAGAGAAAATGGAGAGAAATGGTGAAAATGACGTTGAGTCTCACCTCTATTTATAGTTGAAATGAGCACTTCAATAAACAAATCCTGACCGTCAAATCGAGAAAGATCTAATGGCCCACACCTTGTGACCCTTCATTTCTTGAGATGCATGAATCCCAACGTGCCACTTGTCCTTCTCCCACCGGTTGTAGCTTCTCCCTATCTAACACATCTCCCTAAAATGTTTCAGAATGGTTACAATCTCCCAATTGACCGTTTACCAAAAGAAGCAAACATCCTCCAAAAATGCCCGGGACCCTTTTTCACAATAAACCCTCTCGAGAGTATACTTGGGCTTGAGGGACCTGTGTCACTATCCAATCAGCCTAGGACCAGACTGTCCATACAATTAGGAACATGCAATAAGCTACCTAGAGACCTGTTTGTTGGACAATTTGGATTGAACGACCACCTTTAAACAATAACTAAGATTGATGATGATTAACTTAAATCAAAACATGATTATTACCAATTAGGTCGTGATTAGGTCGGGGCTAATTCAAAAATCTATAAATACAAGTTTGAAAAAATGAGGTAGATTGGTTGAATTCATTACACATTTATTGTTGAGTTTGCTAAATCTTTGCTGACTTTGACATCAAAATACCTTTTGTAGGAAACTTCTCTATATATACAACCGAACCAAGTAAAAGACGAACGGTGATACAAACAAGTTATTGGACACATAAATGGTTATATATTGGTAGGTCGTATTGACCATTAACAAATAGGCTTTTATCCCATTTAAGAGATCACCTTCAACTATAAACCGTAAGAAAGTATAGGTGAGATTTTTTGTAAGATATTAAAAAGTATGCAAAGAATAAGAATCATTACAATGCTATTTCCAACAAATTTGAATAAATTTACAAGACCCTGATTCAAATAATTATGATTAAGAGTAATAAGTTAATGTATCTTATTAAATGATTAAGATTGTTCTATAAGATTACCTTAGTGAATCAATCATGTCGCTTGTCTTCTCGACATCTAACTCCAATAAAAAAGAGAATATTTGTAAAAAATGTTAATAGTTAATAGATATTTTAAATTGTTGGAAATTTTGTTGACAAATTTTAAGATTTGTAATAAGTGACAAAAATTATATATTATCATGATAAAATAAATTTGTGAATAATTCATATTTATTGATATATTTTCTTTCTGTTGATAAGATTTGGTTAATAATTTTAAATTCTTTTGTAATAAAATAAATTAAGTTAAATGAAAATAAATAAAGAAAACTCAATGAAAATAATACCACCACACTCTACTAGAAGCTTAGCTAATAACAAACCATCTGCAAGCAACCTTTCCTTAGACAGATGAAATATGATTAACATTCGTGTCATAATTAATGGACTCTTTCTTTCAACTACGAGGGATGACAATTTTACAGAGTATTCGCATCTAAAATCTGCGGCGAATAATACTATTTATTATCTGTGGGTAATGGATAACGGAAATTTTATATCCGCTTTTAAACGGGTTGGATACAGATAGTATACTACTCGCCTGTGTGTACTTATTACTCGCAAAAAATAAAATAAAAAATAATTTATATATATTTTAATTAAATTTAATTAAAAATAAAATAAAATTATATTTTATTAGGTTAAATTTAATTAAAATTTAAATTTATTTTAATTTAATTTATATTTATATTATATATTTTTATTTTATAATTTTATTTAAATTTTATTCTAAAAATGTATTAAATATATTTTTTTTATTTTTGCGGGTATCGCGAATATTTTTAAACAGATACCCACGTGATAACGAATCGAATAGTGAATACAATTTTATCGACAGGTCAGATTACGGATAATGTCTTATCCGTGTCCGACTCGCTCCGATCCCTAACTAAGACTACCTCTGCACTATCAAACTTTATGAATTTGAAATATCTCACAGTGACCTTTTGGGATGTCTTCGTGCAGTATTATCAAAAATAAATTGATGTACATTAATTTTAATATTTTAAAATATATTAATAAAATTTTTAATATATCAAAATTAATATATTTTAAGAATATGGAAGATGGAAACATTATAAAATTAACAGTGAATTTAGACTTTAAACTCGACACCTTTTTTACCGTAGAAAATTGTACAATAATTAACAATTATATGAAAGTGAGAAACAAATAGTGATAGATAGAAAGAAATTAATAAAAAAGTTATTGAATTATAAGCGATAGTTACTTCCACCAAGCTAAAAGTCAATTGAAGTAGTTAAAAAGAAAAAAAAAGTTGATGCAGATTTTTTATAATATTTTAATATAATATATGTTATTTTTCACTATTTTATTATTATATTTACCTTAAATTTAATAAAAAAAATATACGACGTCTGAAAATATTATCAAAAAATATCATTGTCCTTTAGAAATGTTACAGTTGAAACTTTGCTTTCAATTATGGAGTAAAACCTAGAAGGTGACGTGGAAAGTAGATGCATGCAGCTAAATAATCCAAATATTTCCTAATAGGGTGAATCACGGTACAACTGTTTCTTTCCTATAAAAGAGTGCAGTAAAACTTGTTTCTAGAATTACCTTTTCATTTTTTGTAAAATTTATATTAGACATCACTTTTATTTTCACATTCAACATAAATGTTTTAATCTCAAATCTCTTGAAACAGTATCACTAAGGTAAATAATAACATTTGAGGCATATAGTTTATTTTTTAACTCAAATATCCATCATAATTTTATCTTTAAAAAATATTTCAACCTAAATCTAATTTCTAATCGATACTCCACATATAAAAAGTCTACTCTTTTAATTTAAGATGAAGTACACTCATTTCTGATAAGAACAAAAAGGTAGGATTTAAAACTTAATATACAAATAAATATATTTTAAAGTTTTAGATAAAATATTATATAGAAGTTTTACCTCAGCGCATGCGTCATTTATGCGTAGGCTCGACCCATCCTAATCAAAATCGACATAACTTTTAAATGACTTAAGACTAAATATTGAATAAAATATTATCTGCATAGAAGTTCCCCTATCAGGAAAACCATGAACGTTACCAAATCTTACATGTTACGGGTCAATGCAACTATTTGAATTTCTTTCTTACTGTCTGTACAATGTTTCTAATATTTTTAAAAAATTGTAATAAATTTTAAATATAGAAAAACCCGCTGAAAACATAAAAAAAAAAACAAGACAATATCTTACCTAAAAATTAACAATATATTTAGCTTCTTCCCACCGGACTTTTGGGGTCGCATTCTGCAAATGTCAATTTATGTATATCCACCAAGCCACGGCTCTTCTAAATATCATATCTTTCTTTTATTTTAAATTCAAGTCATCTTCACTGCAAAACTTGTACACATACATTCGTACGTGTTCTTAACTTTAGTTTTTTGAATTTGATTACCTTATCTTGTTATGTTTTTTTTGGAATATTCTTATAGTACGTGCAATTTAGTTAATGTCAATAAAAGTATTTTTTATTTGTATGATGCATACTTTTGTTTAAAGTTCATATTTTTAAATTTTATATCATGATACGTGATATGTTCTGATACTCCTAGTTTAATATTATGATCTGGATATGGCACTTAATTGCAAATGGCCCACTAACACTTATTCAAATTGAAATGCCCAGTAATACCTTTCCAAATTGAAAACGCAATCGATTTTGGTTCTTTAAAAGGTCACTCCGAGATCGAGTGAACACAGCACAACACAACACTGAACACAGAGAATCAGCTCAGAGCAGAACAACATAATCCAGAATGAGCACCGGCGCCGGACAAGTAGTGTGTGTTACCGGAGCTTCCGGTTACATTGCTTCCTGGGTCGTTAAGTTTCTTCTCGAACGCGGCTACACCGTGAAGGCCACCGTTCGCGACACAAGTATGTTTTTTTTTGTCTTCTATAATTTTTGTTTTCGTGGGTGATTATTTGTGGTGATGCATTACTATTTGGATGACTAAAGATTGGGTAATGTGTGATGTGCAGGTGATCCCAAAAAGGTAGATCATTTGCTCAGCCTTGATGGTGCGAAGGAGAGATTGCATCTCGTCAAGGCGAATCTTCTAGAAGAAGGTTCCTTTGACTCTGCCGTTGAAGGTTGTCACGCTGTGTTTCACACTGCTTCTCCCTTTTTCGACGATGCCAAGGACCCGCAGGTTTGTTTCGATTGCAGTTCGTTTTGTTCATTTGTTTCATCTATGGCTGTGTAATAATTTGTTTTCACTTTATGTATTTCAGACTGAGTTGTTGGATCCGGCTTTGAAGGGGACTCTGAATGTTCTGAAATCGTGCGTGAATTCGCCGACGCTGAAACGCGTGGTTGTAACTTCTTCTATTGCTGCAGTTTCATTCAACGACAGGCCTAAAAACCCTGATGTAGTGGTTGACGAGACTTGGTATTCGGACCCAGAATACTGTAAGAGAAATGGGGTATGTTCCTTTTCCTCTAATAAACTTTCATTACATGTTACTCCTTACTATAGTTTGCCATGTGTGTTGTCTCACCTTGTTCTTCACATTTCTTGCTATTTCCTATTTATGTTTTAGATATGGTATAACCTCTCAAAGACTTTGGCCGAAGATGCTGCCTGGAAATTTGCAAAAGAGAACAATATTGACTTGGTTACAATGAACCCTGCATTGGTTGTTGGACCTCTCTTGCAACCAGTACTTAACACTAGTTCTGCTGCAGTTTTAAATTTAATTAATGGTAATTACTATTTTCACATTATGCTCTAAAATTTCTATTATTCGATTTGCCTGCATCTTGGTTACACAATGTAGTTTTTTTCAACTAAAACTATGTTATCAGTTTTTGCTGAACAATTCTTAGATAATTGAAGAAACTGTTCCATCGCTTGATACAGGTTCGCCTACATTTAAAAATGTAACTTTGGGATGGGTGGACGTGAGAGATGTTGCAATTACCCATGTTCTGGCATATGAGAATGCTTCAGCTAATGGAAGATATTTACTAGTTGAAAGAGTGGCACACTTCTCAGATGTTGTGAAGATTTTACATGATCTGTACCCAACATTGCAACTTCCACAGAAATGTGTCGATGATAGGCCATATGATCCAATATTCCAGGTTTCGAAGGAAAAAGCAAAGAGCTTGGGGCTTGAATTTACACCTTTGGAAGTGAGCATCAAGGATACTGTGGAAAGCTTGAAGGAAAAGGGGTTTATCAAATTTTAAGTTTTTACCCTTCAAGAAAGGTTGAAACCTTCTTTAGTTGTACACTTGGCTTCTTATGTTCATGCTTATGAATAAATTTACTGTAAAATAAGACTTATATCAGAACTGCTAAGTACTGAAATAAGTTTTTCTTAGTGTGGTTTGTAAGAGTGACCATTTAGTGTGTCCTGGTAAAGTTCGCATTACAGATTGTATCCTCCTTATACTATATATATTACTAGAAAATGTCTGTTGCAACTAATGCATTATATTTGTATCATTTGTGGCTCTAGAGTGGAAAATTCAGTTGGGAAGTTCAATACTGTAAACATATGAAAGTAGTTTATATTAAATTTGGGATACCTAAGTGTGTGAAGAAGCATAAGCATTTTAAAAATAATACTTTTCATTAGTTTCACTATGTATAGACATCAAAATCGTGTTGTCTCGCCCAACTTAACCAACTAAGAAAAATAATGTAACTTTTGCTGGTTAGACTCGTTCCATAAAGGAAAAGAAAGATTAAAGAATAAAATGGTTGTGTGTAAAAGTTTGTTGGATGTTAAAATAATAATACCCTATAAATAAACACCCTTCTGTAATTGATGGGACAACAGTATTACAATTTTAAGAATTGTTTTCCTTGAGAGTGACATAGTTTCTGGTATTACAAAATCATCATTACTTTGTCTTAGACTAACTTGTTTTGTCTTGTCTTAGTAGTGCTCAATTGGTCATCAAAAACACCGATTGAAAAAAGAGAAAGTTATCTTGATTGGAATGACATCATAGAAATACGTGTAGTTCTCCAAATCTTGCATAATGTATGTTAGATGTTCGATACAAGTCTTCAAAGATGTGCAGGTTTCATTACGCATGTTTTGTTGGTCATGTTGGGATTTTACTTCTAAGCATTGTGATACACAAATCATGAATGGTTGGAATGCAAATTTTAAGTTTAGATAGGACTAATCAACTAGGTCGTCTTAAGAATTTCACTAAATCAAATAAAAGAATATACAGTAGGGTTAAAAATATAAAATAACAATAGAGAGGTTTGCAGGAGACGATGTAAAGAAAAATAAATATGCAAAAACAGTATGATTCTGTATTTTTTTCATAATTAAATTCTTATCATTTATTTAATTTCTAAACAGGTCTCAAATTAACTAAACAAGTGTCAATTTATTTGGTAAGACTCTTACTCATTCCAAGCGTTTATGAGAGTGAAATTGTTTTTAAACGTATTCTAAGTGTCTACATGTAAAATAAACTAAATATGTAGTTCATAAATTTAAACACATGTCAAAATCTCCCAAGTTTGAACTGTGGTTGTCCATAATAATAACAATAATAATTTAACTATTTATTTTATTTTAAATAATAATTCACATTTCATTTGAACATAATTATTACAAATTATATTTTATTTAAAATTATTTTTATGACGAAGAATAAAATAGTAATCATATAATTTTATCAATTAAAATATTTTTAATCTATCAAACTTATTATATTTGTCATTAACTTTTTGATTTTCCTACACTTTTCACAATCTTTTTATTAATTCAAACGAGTTGACTTTCACATTTATTTTCACTCAAATTCATTCTCCAAAATTCATTTTCCAAAACAAAAGCTAAGTAACAAATGAATTAATTAAAATTTTTAGTCATTGTTTTTAGGAGAATTTACTCTTAATTGATTTTCTATTCTATTCTATAACTAAAGTCACTCTAATGTGAGTTTTTTTCACAGGACTAGCAAATATTAGTTTTTCAATCATAATGGGGGTGTTTCATGTCTCACTGTGAATGCAAAACACTAATTTAACATGAACAATATTAATTTCACGCACCAATTTCACCTACACACTCAATGAAGTTAATTATTTTTTAGTGAATATGAAGATGGAAAATAACAACAATGATTAAATAAAAAATAAAGATGATTGAATTTAATGGGATGGATGTTATTGAGAATCTAATAGATTCTTTAATGTTCAATGCACATTATTTTTAGGTTTTCTTTTCTTCGTTTGGTTTTACTGTTTTTCGCTTACAGAGCTCTACAAATAGAGCTCTTCTTTTTGTTTTCCAGTGTATCAAACAATATACATCAATGAAAATACAAATTATTGAAAGGAGAAAAGGTTGCGTTTTATTTAACCTTCTTGTCGCCCTCTTCATTTTCTCCTTCTTCACCATTGTCATCTGACGCCTCTAAGGCCGCCGGATTGCCTCGCCGTTGCCCTCTCTCTCCACTGCCTGGAAGAACTCTCTGGATGCTCCGTTCTCTCTTTCCTCACTTGCGGGTGTGTATGCCACGTCTGTTGCTTTCATTTACCCATAGAACTTTATCTCTATTATGGGTCGTGATGCATTGGGCCGCTCTTTCGATCACACACTATTGGGCCTGGTTTTAATATGGTATCAGAGCAGGTCTAGTACCTGCTCTACTTCCGCTGCCTCTACTGATAATCTTGATACCTTCTTGGGCTATTTCTTGTATTCTTTTTCCTCATGGATCAAGCGGATCAATCATCCAGCCCTTACTATCTACACCCGAGTGAATCTTCCAATCCATCCAGCCCTTACTATCTACACCCAGGAAAGAACCCGGGTCTCACACTCATCACACAACTTTTGAACGAGAACAACTACTCTTCTTGGAGCAGAAGCATGAGGAGAGCTTTGCTTTCCAAGAATAAGGTAAAATTCATTGATGGGTCCATAAAGAAACCCCAGAAAAGCGACATTCTTTTTTATGAATTGGAGAGATGCAATATGATGATCTTATCTTGGATAACAAAAACTCTTTCCCCATAAATTGCTGAAAGTGTTATATACGTTGAAGAGGCAAAAGAATTATGGGATGAGCTGAAAGAAAGATTTTCCAAAGGTGATTATTTGAAGATTTCTGACTTACTTCAGGACATACATTCCATTAAGCAAGAAGAAAGAGGAGCGAGTCAGTTCTTCAAAGATTTAAAGATCCTATGGGAAGAGTTGGAATTCCTAAGACCCATACCCACCTGCACGTGTAAGATACCATGCAGTTGTGATCTTTCAAGAATCTCCTTGAAGTATAGAGAAATGGAACATGTGATATGTTTTCTAAAGGGATTAAATGACTCTTACAACACTATTAGAACACAGATTCTTTTAATGGATCCCCTTCCAAATATCAATCGGGTTTTCTCTCTTATTATGCAACAAGAGAGACAAGAGAAACATGGCTCTGCTGATGTCAAAATTCTGGCCAATACTGCTGACAGAAACAGTCAGTGGAAAGGCCAAGGACGGGGCTCTGGGTTTCGTGGTCAAGGAAGAGGAAGAGGCAGAAATCCTAACTATGGTAAACAATATTCATATTGCAACAAGATGAACCACACTATAGATGAGTGCTATTCTAAGCACGGGTACCCACCTTGGTACAAGAAAGGAGACAACAATCAAGATAAAAGGAATGACTGGAGTTCTGCCAATGCTTGCCAGAACAACACTATTCAGAACACACAACTTACAAATAACAACAATGTTTTTAATTCTATCACTGCGAAACAAATGCAAAAGCTTCTCTGAATGATAGACAAAGTTGATGAGCCAACTCACAAAGTCAATCAAGTTCAAAGGAATGACACTGAGAATAAACAAGGTAATTTTTCCTGGATAATAGACACTGGTGCCACAGATCATGTGACATATGATAAAACAAACTTTATTACTTTCTATTAAATTAAACCTATCTCTATAAGATTACCAAACAATACTGCACTCACTGCTAAGCATGCAGGAACTGTGCAATTTTCTAAAAGCTTTGTCATTTTCAATGTTCTATATATTCCTGAGTTTTGTTTCAATTTAATCTCAGTTCAAAGTCTCATTAAGGACTTGAATTGCAGTCTGACTTTCTCTTCTAAGACTTGTCAGATAAAGGAGAACCATACATTGAAGATGATTGGATGTGCTAACTCTTGGAAAGGGCTCTATTATCTACAAGCTTTTCGTAAACCTGATCAAAGATACATTTCAAAGACTGCTTTTTCTTTTAAGAATGTTGATGTAAACCTGTGGCACTATATATTAGGCCATCCAAGGGACAAGGTTATAAAACAAATATGCGAGAATTTTCCCTATGTTAGATTAGGTACTAACACTGTTTGTGACACATGCCATTATGCTAAACAATGAAAATTGCCTTTTCTAAAAAGTGCTTCTGTTACTGCTGAATGTTTTGAAATTGTGCACTATGATATATGGGGCCCTCTTAACACCATTTCGGTTCATGGTCATAAGTATTTGGTTTAATCATTCACTAAGTCCCTATTTTCGCATGGAATCTCAATTTCGTCCCTTTCTTTCTGAAAATATCAATTGGGTCCCAATTTTATGAAAATTGCAACAAATCGATCCTTTCCGTTAAATTGGCTGGACGGCGTTAAAAAAATTGATGAGTGGATGCTGTGATGACGAACGAACGCTCGTCCACCAGCGAACGAACGCTCGTTCACCAGCGAACGAACGCTCGTCCACCAGCGAACGAACGCTCGTGGACCTCTTACTGCTGGACGACCGTTCGTTCCACACTGGACGACCGTTCGTTCGGTGGTCGACGAGCGTTCGTTCGCTGTGGACGAGCGTTCGTTCGCTGGTGAACGAGCGTTCGTTCGCTGGTGAACGAGCGTTCGTTCGCTGTTGGACGAGCGTTCGTTCGCTGGTGGACGAGCGTTCGTTCGTCATCTCAGCATCCACTCATAAATTTTTTTAACGCCGTTTGACACTATTTAACGGAAAGGATCGATTTGTTGCAATTTTCATAAAATTGGGACCCAATTGATATTTTCAGAAAGAAAGGGACGAAATTGAGATTCCATGCGAAAATAGGGACTTAGTGAATGATTAAACCTAAGTATTTTCTCACCATAGTATATGACTATAGTAGACATACATGGATTTTTCTTATGAATAATAAGGGTCAAATCAGAGATTTACTACAGAATTTTGTTACTAAAATTAAAAATCAATTCAACAAGGTAATTAAGACTATTAGATCTGATAATGGCCCTGAATTTAAGTGTGTGGATTTCTATAAATTGCATGGCATCAATCATCAAAGGAGTTGTGTTGAGACTCCTGAGCATAATTCTGTTGTTGAAAGAAAACATCAACGCATACTAAATGTGACTCATGGTCTCCTTTTTCAAGTTAATATCCCTAATGCTTACTGGTCTTATGTTGTTGGACATGCTATTTATCTTATAAATAGGCTGCCTACTCCCATTCTCAATAAGAAAACTCCTCATGATCTTCTCTATAACTTGCCCCCTACCTATTTAAACCTCAAAACCTTTGGATGTTTGTGTTTTGCCTCGACTCTTTAACATAATAAAAGTAAACTTAACCCAAGAGCTAGAAAAGGAATTTGTCTAGGATACAAAACTGGCGTGAAAGGTTACATTGTGCTTGACATAAATACCAAGGAACTCCTTATAAGCATAAATGTTGTCTTCCATGAAGACGTTTTTCCTTATAAAAATCGGCAAGGCAACAGTGAAGATTCTGATAGTGAGGAGGACAAAGCTGATTCCCTCAATGATCTTCTAAGAGATCACTATCACACTGATGATGGCATAAATGCCGAATTGGATGTTGCTGACCAAGAAGACGCACAACAACCCTCTGATAATGGAGGCAACAGTGCCAATGTAGGAGACAGTCAAGAGATTCAAGGGCACAGAAGATCTGACAGACCCAGAAAGACTCCTGAGTACCTAAAAGATTATGTTCATCAGGTCAATCAATCCTTGTCTGTAAAGAATGATTTTAAAACCCCATACCCGATTTCTAATATATTGTGTTGTGATAACTTTTCAGAAAAAACATCTAAGGTACACCATGACAGTCACTGGAAATAAGGAACCTAGATCTTACAATGAGGCAAAAGGCATGAATGAATGGGTAGAGGCCATGCAGAGAGAGATCAAGGCTCTGCAAGACAATGACACATGGGTTCTAACTCAGCTTCCTCCAGGAAAAACTGCTATAGGATGTAAGTGGGTGTATAAAACGAAATACAAAGCTGATGGTAGCATTGAAAGGTTCAAAGCCCATCTGGTGGCGAAAGGTTACACACAGCAGGAGGGAATAGACTATCTTGACACCTTTTCCCCTGTGGCTAAACTGACCACGATTAGGTTACTCATTGCTCTAGCTGCTTCAAACAATTGGTTTCTACACCAACTTGATGTAGATAATGCTTTCCTACACGGAGATCTTAATGAAGAGGTGTATATGGAACCACCTCCAGGTCCGAATAACCACAATGAAGGGCAGGTTTGCAGGTTAACAAAATCCTTATATGGCTTGAAACAAGCCAGTAGGCAGTGGTTTGAAAAATTATCTTCCTTCCTGCTATCTGCCAACTATATTCAATCTAAGTCTGATCACTCCTTGTTCACTAGAAAAACCCTCTACAAGTTTTACTGCTCTACTTGTATATGTGGATGATATTGTGTTAACAGGAAACTCTATGGTGGAAATCAATTGCATAAAGGAACTCCTACACAAGAGATTTCGAATAAAGAACCTTGGAGAACTCAAATACTTCCTAGGATTGGAAGTGGCCAGGTCAATAAGAGGTATCCATCTATGTCAAAGGAAATATGCTTTGGACATACTGGAGGAGACAAGGATGTTGGGATGTAAACCTTCCTCTACTCCCTTCCTAAGCGACACAACCTCATTGTACAAAATGGACAGCTACCTGGATGATCCAGGCCCATACAAAAGGCTAATAGAGAAGTTACTCTATCTTACAAATACAAGACCCGATCTATGTTTTTCAGTTAATTTACTTAGTCAGTTCATGCAATCACCCACTGACTATCATTATCGTGTCATTCAGCACATTCTTAGGTACATTAAATCCAAGCCCTCTGAAGGGTTATTTTTCGTTGCTGACTCTCCTATGCAACTAAAAGCTTTTAGTGACTCTGACTGGGCCACATGTCCCAACACTAGAAGATCCACAACAGGGTTCTGTATCTTCCTCGGATCCTCTCTCATTTCCTGGAAATCTAAGAAGCAGAAAACTGTTTCCAGATCCTCCACCGAAACTGAGTACAGAGCCCTTGCTGCCACTGTATGTGAGATACAGTGGCTCTGCTATCTCCTACAGGACCTTCAAATTGAAGAATCAGGGATCCCAACCTTGTATTGCGACAACAAGTCTGCAAGGCACATAGCCCATAACCAGAGCTTTCACGAACGCACCAAGCATATTGAGCTTGATTGTCATGTTGTTCGTGAGAAAGTTCAAGAACACCTTCTATACTAGTTTAATATATATATATGATAAATTGATATTATTTAAAACTTTTTAAAAATTATAATTATTATTTATATAAATAGATTCCTAGGTGTGATGGTCCGACATACTAACTAAATTGGTTCAAAATTAATGAACTTCGTCTTCATGAATGTATAATTTTCCAATTTTTTTAATAGTTTACATGCAGGGTATGTATCGGTCAAATAATTCATCTAGCATTTTCCCAGATTGAATCAGGCAAGCCAGATGGTTCTTCAAAACGACACAGTGAACAGAGCACAACACTGAACAGAGAATCAGCTCAGAGCCATAGAAGAAAACAAGAATGAGCAGCGGCGCTGGGCAAGTGGCGTGCGTAACCGGCGCTTCCGGTTACATTGCTTCCTGGATCGTCAAATTTCTTCTCCATCGTGGTTACACTGTTAAGGCCACTGTTCGCGACCCAAGTATGCGTTATTTTTTCCTTTTATAATTTGTTGTTTTCGTGGGTGACGATTTTTCGTTACGGTTGTGGTGACAGTGATGCATTTTTCATGTTGAAAATTAAATATTGGATCATATGTGATGTGCAGATGATCCCAAAAAGATAAATCACTTGCTTAAGCTTGATGGTGCCAAGGAGAGATTGCATCTTTGCAAGGCGAATCTTCTAGAAGAAGGTTCATTTGACTCGGTCGTTCAAGGTTGTCACGCTGTGTTTCACACTGCTTCTCCCTTTTATCACGATGTCAAGGATCCGCAGGTTTGTTTCATTTGCAATTCGATTTTTGCATTTTTTATTTATCTAGGCTGTCTGATATATTGTGTTTCTTTTATCCATTTCAGGTTGAATTGTTGGACCCCGCAGTGAAGGGGACTCTCAATGTTCTGAAATCGTGCGTGAAATCGCCAGCATTGAAACGCGTCGTTTTAACCTCTTCTATCGCTGCTGTTGCGTACAACGGAAAGCCTCGAACTCCTGATGTAGTGGTTGACGAAACATGGTTTTCCGATCCAGATTTCTGTAGGGAGTCACAGGTATGTGCCGTTACTAGCAACCAATTGATGGTTGCTTTCTTTTATTGTTTGCTTTTATCCTTGTATAAATTCTTGGCTCTCCAGCACTTGAAACTTCATAGACAGTTGCTCAATTAAGAATGGGATCATAAAAGGCCAATTCATTTTCCATCTTCATTGTCATTATCGTCATCCACTTGACCCACTAACCACTCATTGAACTAATCAATGTCATTTGAGTGTAATAAGGTCAATTTCATCCCTAATATTGCATCTATGAGCATGTTGTTGATTATATTTGATATAATCCAAATCATGCAATTTTTTATCGTCAAGCCTATTCCTCTTTTTTTTTTTTTTCCTTTTTTTAATGAATTTGCATTCTGAATAAATAAAATGTTAATTAGTTTCTTCCTACTGTCTACAAAAATGTTAATAATGAAATGAGCTATAAACAATAATAGTTAAATGTTCAAATACACTCCAGTTGTGCACCGATTAGCTACATGACAAGCTTAAAATATTGATTGCGCTAGCTTTTACAAGTTTGGAGTTGTGCAACCACAATTCTTCCACCATTGAGCTATAAAAGCAAAGAAGTAAATTAAAATTTAAATGTTATATCTTAAAAGTTACTATGGTTACAATAGCTTTTATGAATATATTTAAGTGTCTCACTAGGAGTTGTGGTCTTCGTACTGTTTACAAGAAATTTAATAATGAAATGAGCTATTGTTTGTTAAATGTTCAAATACACTCCAGATGCTCCGATGAGCTAAATGTCAAGCTTAAAATATTGATTGCTAGCTTTTACAAGATTGGAGTTGTGCAACCACAATTCTTCCACCATTGAGCAATAAAAACAAAGAGAGCAACTTAAAATATGAATGTTATAACTTAAAAGTTACTATGCTTACAATAGCTTTTACGAATATATTTAAGTTTCCACTAGGAGTTGTGGTCTTCCTACTGTTTACAAAAAAGTTAATAATGAAATGAGCTATTGTTTGTTAATGTTCAAATACACTTCAGATGCTACGATGCTACAAATCATTCAAAGAAACCATTCATAGAAAAATCAAACGAAATATCTCACAAGGACAACAACCAAGTATTGAGATTATTCACTTCTGATGCATAGTTGCACTACTGAACTAACCTATTTTAAATGCTTCTCTCATTATGTACATATGTCATGACAACTTAATAGTTGTAATATTAAATGCATTAGACAATTGCTACTCAACTGTAATACTTATTTTTATTCAAATGTTGACAAAGTGTTATAATTTGTCATGTATGTTATGTTATCATGTTCTTCACATTTCTTGCTATTTTCTATTTATGTTTCAGATGTGGTATACACTTTCAAAGACTTTGGCTGAAGATGCTGCCTGGAAATTTGTAAAAGAAAACAACATTGACATGGTTACAATTAACCCAGCAATGGTTGTTGGACCTCTCTTGCAACCAGTCCTTAATACCAGTGCTGCTTCAATTTTAAATGTAGTTAATGGTAATTACTATTTATATATTATGCTGAAAAAATTATAGATTTGCTTTGTCTGCATTTTATTGCACAATGTATTTTGGGCTTTAGATATATTGTGACCTTTATGGATGAATTTGCCATTATATTTGGGTTTATTTTAATGTAAAGATAGATTTGAAATTTTGTCCATATTTATGTCTTGATTTAATGAGATTAAGAACCAATTTGAAAAAATAATTAAAGTCTTTCAAAGTGACAATGCTAAAATGTATTTTGTTGTTGAACTTTCTTCCATTTTATCCTGACAAGGTATTTCACATTAGTCTACTTGTGTCTACACACTACAACAAAATAGAATTGCAGAGAAAGAATGCACATCTCAAGGAACGACATGCTCTCTAATGTTGAATACAAATGTTCTTTTACACCATTGGGGAGATGCAACAGACTAGGAGAACAAGGGCAGAAACATGCCTTGAAAAACATTGACTAGACAAATGACGATGGTCTACTGTAATGTCAACACTAAGGTGATATGTGGAACACAATTGCCTAGTGAGGAGCCAAGGATGATCGGTGCGTGGCAACACATCAGGGATCATTTGGTCATGCAACCATTGGGATTGGGTTGCTCTCCTCGAGGTGCACCTAGTACTAACTTCGCCATTGAGATCCTCTAACCAGAAAGAGATTTTATTGAGGAAGAATGAGTGTTTTGGGCCCTTTTGAAGATGCTATTGGGTTAGATTAGTTGAAGATAAAAAATCCATTGAAGATATAGCTTAAAATTGTAGGGAAATTTGAATTTTGTTGAAAGTAGAGATAAAATATGGCACAATTGCGCAGGGTTTTGTGACTTTATTTGGATAAACAGGATGCTAAAAGGATTTATTTATTCTTCTCCAAGTGCCTATAAAGCTATTAAACATCATATACTCTTTCATCAGCATCCATAACCCACTTCAAAATTTACACGATATGATGAATAATATTAACAAATTTCACAAAAATTTACTTTATGTGATGTTCAAACCAAGTTGAAGGAAGCATAGATCCATACAAAAGCTTTGTTGAAGTCAAACATTGATTCTGTTGTTAGCAGGCTGGGAATGACTGACGACATCAGCTTGATGTGGTACACATGAAAGTAATCTCAGAAAAATGAGGCATACAGCATCTCACTCTTCACTCTTCTGAGTTATTTAGTTGTCATTGTGAAGAATATTAGTACTTCCTATTTGCTTCCAAATATTTGATTTTTTGCATTGCCGCCCAATTCTTAGATAATTGAAGAAATTGTTCCTTCACCTTGATGCAGGTGTGCAATCATTTCAGAATGCATCTTTTGGATGGGTCAACGTGAAAGATGTTGCAAATGCCCATATTCTAGCATATGAAAGTTCTTCAGCTAATGGAAGATATTGTTTGGTTGAAAGAGTCGCACATTACTCAGAAGTTCTGAAGATTTTACGTGACTTGTACCCAACATTGCAACTTCCACAGAAGTGAGTACGATTTATTTTGATAGTTTCAAGAATGCATACAATTCGTATAAATCGTGCAAAAATTAATCCTTGATGTGTTGTACCTTACTGTTTAGTGCTTCATTTACTTGTTTGAAAACTGAATTTAGTGTCAGAAACGCATTGCATTGATGATTTGAAACTATACAAACCTTAGGATTATATTGGCTTAACCAACATAACAACCTTCTTAAAATAAGACTACATCCAACTATCACATTGTCCTAATTTGTAATATCAATCTATTGTAACTTGTGCTCATAAACAAATATTTTAAGTTGCTATTATTACAAAATACATTCTGTAGAACATGATGGGGGAAAGTAACTCTCCTCTTAGCTGGAGATTGGATGTCTAATGACGTTTTCATACGTGAATCTTTTATGCATTCCCTATGTTAATTAGGTATCCTGGATCTGAACATGTATTCTTGTGTATACAATATTGATACATATTCAATTCTTGTTGCATATTTGAGATACTTGATGACACCGGAAGACAATGACTAACTTATGTACAACTTTTTCATTTGGAATTCATTACTGAATTATATGTTCCTGAGATGAGGCCAAGAATAAAAACTTTGCATGTGAAGGTCGTTCAATTATTCTTTTGTATGAAAAACCCATTAGGTTGAGGTCCAACCGACTCTTCATTCTGTCTAATTTTGTTTTTCGTTTGTATAATTACAAATAATTCAAGTTTTTTTTAATTTCCTAATACCGTTTCACCGTGTCAACAATATTACCAGGTGTGCAGATAATAAGCCACATGTGCCAATATATCAGGTTTCCAAGGAAAAAGCAAAGAGCTTGGGGATTGAATTTATTCCTTTGGAAGTGAGCCTCAAGGAGACTGTGGAAAGCTTGAAGGAAAAGAAGTTTATAAATTTTAATTTGTCACCTTAATGAAGAAATTTTGATTCGAGATATCTCCCGGAGGAGAAAACGTGAAACCTTGATGTCACTCGGCTTCTTATGCTCATGCTTATGAATAAACTTACAGTAAAATAAGATATAAATCAAAATTGGTGTTAAGTACTGAAATAAACTACTTTTGGTCAGGTTTGTGCTAGGAACAATTAAGTTCCAAACATGCATTAGAGTTTTTATTACATATTGCATTCTTGTTTTAGTATGTTACTAGAAGATGTTTGATGCATCTAGCTCATCCATATATTTTTGTGTTTGTATAATTTGTGGCTCAAATGGAGAATTCATAGGTAAGGTCTGATTGCTAATTAAATCTTGTAAATTGTATGAACGTGGGATAGTTTAAATTTGGTACACACAATGTGTTTGCATGTGTGTTGAGCATAAGAATTTTAAGTAATCTTTTGCCTTTTGACTTTAGTTTCTTTACCTGTTTCACTACCGGGAAATTCTTCCTACACCTTCATATTTTGGTCCTGCATACCATGAATATAAAAGTTTTCATTTTTCTCATTCCTGACTGTATAGTTTGGAACTAAAAATTGAATTTTAGATTATAAATTTTCAGAAGTCATTTTTTTCTTAAAATAATTTCAAATAGAAATAAAAAATGACTTCCTTAAGATGGAGAGTGTTAAAAGAAATAGTTTTATGAGACTTATGAAATATAATTAAAAGTCATTTTTTGACTTTCTGATTGTAAAATTTGAAAATTATTTTGCTTTTTGAATTGTATAATCTATAAGTTTTATTTTTTAAGGAAAGAAACTGACTTTCGGATGGTGTAATCTGGAAGTTATTTTTGAATTCTAAATTATACCATCTAAAATTATTTTTTATTTCGAGGTTATATATTTTGAAAGTCTTTTTTTCAGTTTTGGATTGCATAATTAAGTAGTTTATTTTTAGTTTGTACAAAGGGGAAAAACAAATTTTTCATATTCATCTGGTTGAGGATGAAAAATATAAAAGAATACGCCTCAAAAATGTATACAGACTAGAAAGAATTAATATAAAACTAGAAAGAATTAATATAAAAGAAAGAAAATTTTTATTTAATTGCTTTTAAAAAAAAAATATCCATTCATTTATATATTAAACTCAAACCCTAAAGTAATAATTACAAGATATTTCTAGAATATTCTAATAACTTCTAATAGTTTAATATTTTACCAATAACTTTCAGTACTGCATTTATATTCAATTAATCATAAAATCATTCATTGGAACATCTGTATGTGTTTGGTCCTATCATGCTAAATTAGATTATAAGTAATATTAATAGATGACTTATTATCACAATAAAAGATCGTAGTTCTTCACATGCCATTTTAAATTATTTAGAATAATTCTCATCCATAACAATTCACACATCTTTATTGCCATAGCTTGGAGTTTAGTCTCTACATTAAACCTTGCAACAACAGTTTGTTTTTTGTTTCTCCAAGTCACTAAATTTTCACCCAAGAACATGTAGTATCCTGATGTGGATTTCCTATCAAGATAGACCCTACATAATCTGCATAAGTATACACTTCCATTTTTTATTTTTCATTTCTCTTGAACAATTATCCCCTTCTTGGACTTGTCTTTAAATATTGAAGAATTTTGTTTAAAGCTTTAAATCATTTTTGCATTTTGTCTAATCTGTGATTACTTAAGGGTATTTTAAATGAAAACACACTTTTATCCTCAGTTTTTAGTTGATGTGCATGCATGACAGAAGAGAATTTGAAAAGAAGGAACCGATTTTATGCCACTGTAACCGATTTCAGACATTGCAAAGAAGGACCTTCCCAGCTGTGAATCAAGCTTATGAGTTGCTGAATATTTCTCTGAGCTTCTCAAAAGTGGTGTTAAGCTGTTAATACAACTTCCATGGTGGTCCAAAAAGATGACGATATTGAAGATGAAGAAGAAAGAACCAATTCCCCTTGATGTGTAACCGATTCCAATTATGCTACGCTTTAAAGTAATGATAGATGAAATTATCATTTTGTTTTTAATTTTTAATTTTTTTATATTGTAACCATTACATCATTAATATAATATATTTTTTTTCAATTTTTGATTTCTTTAAATAAAATATCTTTATTTTTATTTTAGTTTTCACATATTTTTCTTCTTTCCTTTTTCTATTTCTTTTCCCTTGGCCGAACATAGCCTTAGCAAATATAATTTCCATTTATTTTAAATTTGATAAAAGATATTTTAAGATATATTTTTCAATTTGAAAAAATATAACAATTGAAAGAAAAATATCTTCTTAGGACATTTTATGATGTATTAATTATTTGTTAATTTTTTCAATTCTACTATTTCAAATAATTTAAGAAAACATTACTTATAAATATTATTTTAATTAGGCTTAATTACCTACTTAGTCCCCATGTTCGGAGGTAATTTGCTGTTTAGTACCCGGTTTTAAAAATGTAGGCATTTGATACCTATGTTTTGAAATTTGTATCAATTGAATCCTACCCACTTAACGCCGTTATAAATCTAACGTTTTTCTGACATCAACTTTGAATTGTGGACGAGCGGTAGTGGACGAGCGTCCGAGCATCGTTGGACGAGCGTCCTCTTCTGTTGGACGAGCGTCCTCCTCTGTTTGGACGAGCGTCCTCCACTGTTGGACGAGCGTCCTCCACTGTTGGATGAGCGTCCTCCTCTGTTTGGACGAGCGTCCTCCTCTGTTTGGACGAGCGTCCTTCACTGTTGGACGAGCGTCCTCCACTGTTGGACGAGCGTCCTCCTCTGTTTGGACGAGCGTCCTCCACTGTTGGACGAGCGTCCTCCACTGTTGGACGAGCGTCCTCCTCTGTTTGGACGAGCGTCCTCCAGTGTTGGACGAGCGTCCTCCTCTGTTTGGACGATCGTCCACAACCGCTCGTCCACAATTCAAAGTTGATGTCAGAAAAACGTTAGATTTATAACGGCGTTAAGTGGGTAGGATTCAATTGATACAAATTTCAAAACATAGGTATCAAATGCCTACATTTTTAAAACCGGGTACTAAACAGCAAATTACCTCCGAACATGGGGACTAAGTAGGTAATTAAGCCTTTTAATTATTAATGTAAGAACGTAGAAAATACAGTATTAAAATTGATAGGTGTTTTAAAATTTGGAGACTAATTATTTTAATGTTAAAAAATTTGATGATATAAATAGAATTTTATAAATGCGTCTCATTATCTAAACTACTTATCATCTCTCTAAAACCTTTTCTTTAGACTTCATCTCCCTTCTCTCTAAGATTGTTAGCACTTGAGTTATATATTTAAATATCGAAAGGTGCCTAGATGAACATGACAATATATTTGTTGAATATGTTATAATTTGAGTGAAGTGTGTATCCTAATGAGTGAATAATTGCTTATTGATGATTATTATAGTGTATGTTAGTGGAATGATGCTTGGTTGAATTTGTAATCTTGCTATTTTGGAGTTATATGAGATCTAATTTGTTATAGAATTGATAATAGTGAAGAGGGAATGTTGTTGGGCTGATTTTTGGTTTAAATTGAGGTTTTTGTAGGTGAAGTTCTTAAAAAGTGATTTGGAACTAAAATTTATGTTGGAAAATTGTTTTTTAGATCATTTTAAACTTGTCTAAAACTTCAAATAACCATGAATTTGATGTTGAGTTAATAAGTAGTCAATAGGTTGACTTTAAGTTGCTTTTGGTCAATTTTTAGAGGTTTTAATAGGTGAAATCTAAAGGAGCAAGTATAAGTTAAAAATGAAGGTTTATGGTCTGTTTTTAAGTTAATTGTGACTTATTTAGACCCTTAGTTTGCAAATTTCTGGTTTATAATGTGTAAAATTGGTTATAGGTGTTTTGAGTCGTTTAGTTTATTCTAATGCATTTTGTTTCTTAAAAATGAGTTATGTAGTATTCAATTTCATCCATAAACATGTTTTTACATTAGTCTTAGTGTCAAGAAAGTTAGTTTGGTCATTTGGATAGGTTCAAGGTGCATCTAAATCACTACAACAAGTTGTTGTCATCTGGTATGACGTTGAACGGTCTTGTGTGACGCTTAGCGTTGTCAAAATCGATAGCCCCTGGGCTCCAAGACATTGAGCACCACTTTGGGAACTGAGCACTACAAAGTCAATGAGCTCTCTAACTTTTGGACATTGAGAGGTGTAGTTGAGCAATAAGCGTCACTTGCTTACTATAGGTTTGGCACTAAGTGCCAAGGTTCTGGCTATAGGCGCCTGGTTAACAGTTTGGGTTTTTATTTTCTTTTCTTTTATTTCTTATGGATGAGAGATATGTTAATACTTTAAATTTTGTTTGGTAATATATATTGAATATTATGACGGTTTATGCATGGGGTTATATGTGTATTGAAGTATGGTTTGAAAAGAGTTTCTAAGGTGAATTTTTTTATGGTTGTTTCAAGTAGAGTAATGTATTGATGTAGGGACTCAACATTGGAAGTTATCCTGACGCTCCAATAATCACTCTATCTTAGGTAGAGAAGGGAACTATGTGGTGAGGAGTAGCATGAGGTCTTAGTCTGTGGTCTGATGTTCTTTGTCCATAGGCCGTTAACAGATTAATCTTGTATGGTAGCTTGGGGGAGCAGTTGTTTTACTTACAAGTATACAACTTGCTATAGTCTTGCATGATTTGATTATTTTATAATATTAACTTATCCTTCTTATGTTGTTATTTGATTGTGTTTATTCTATCACTTGAAATGATCACATGATGGGTGTGAACAAAGGAAGATGAAGTTTATTTGGAGTAGGCTCTAGGAGGTGAAAGAGTAGATGCTTAGTTGCTTAGTATAGTTAAAGTTCTTTTTAAGGTTATAATCTAGAATTTGTCTGTAAATAAGTAAATAATTAGAGTTATGTATATGAATTTGAATTATAGTTAGTTCTTTTGGATAATTGTATCGATATTTTTATATACCTTCTTAGTTAATTGTTCTAGTTTATTGATTTTGTGATGTTTCCTTAATAATGTTTCATACTATTTAAAAGAGATGTTACAACTATTACCATTAAGGACATTATATAAATATTCATTTTTTATCTATTAAAACGTTTTTTTAATCTATTATATTAGTCAAATTCTTCACAAACTTTATTTTCAAATCCACTTTCAATCACCCCTAAATCCCTTTAAAAAAACAACATACACTTTATTTTAAAATCCCCTCAAATCCATCCATTCACTTTTCCTAAAATCTATCCTCACAAGTGAACATAATCATAATATCCTACTTGCCAACAATTTGTTTTAGTTCTAAATATAGATATAAGATATAAATCCAATTTCATCTATTTTTCCACTGATATTTTATTTTTCAAAAACAAAAAAAAATTCTAAGGGTAAAATTTGTTATGGGTTTAGGCCGGATTCGGTTGAAAAAAATCATTAAAGAGTGTTTCTCCTTTCATTACCTCACATTTCTCCCTACATTCCCACATTCCAAAAGTAACCCTCTTTAACGAATTTCAAAATTCGTTGAAGCTTTCGAAAAATGTGGGGTGATGTAAGGAGAAACACTCAAATTTAAACTTTCCATATGAGACAATTTTGAGTTCGACCCACTAAGAACTTGACTCACTTGGATTGACTCATAAATCCACCTAATTATTACTTTGTGTTTCAGTATTATTACTTAACACTATTTTTTTTATTGAATTATAAATAAGAATAAAGAAGAAAATGCTTTAAGAGAGCAAAATATTGTGGACTTTTCCATTGAAGATTCTAATCTTATAAATAGATAAGTGACACAAAAATTATGAATGTTAGATACTTATTTATTTTGCTTTTAGTGCTTGATTATAGATTGTGTTTGGAGTTTAAGATGATTTTGAATTGTATTATATTTTTTTTGTTTGTCTATGAAGTTTAATATCCTTTTGGACTTAAATTTATTTATATTTGAATTAGAAAAAAATTGTTATATTTTTTTGGAATTAAACAAAAAACTTGTAAGTGAACTAGGTTTTGTTGGTTCACTAAGTAACCAATCTGTTGTAGACCGAGAGTTGAGTTGAATGACCCATTTTAACATCATTAATTAATATATTTAAGGTATGCAAAAATATTTTTTTATTTAATACCTTCGACTCCAAATACTAAAACTACTAATAATTAAAAATTAAGGAATTAAAATTATAGGATAAATTTTAGTAATTAAAATTTAATATTTTTATAAGATAGGAGCTAAAATTATAATTTATCAAAAAATCAATTTTAAATTAAAAAAACTAGAATATATATATATATATATATATATATATATATATATATATATATATATATATATATATATATATATATATATATATATAGTTTCGGTAGGGTTTGGAGGTCTCTTGCTAAAACACTCCTGGTTGTACTTAAGACTAGATGGACGTTGAAGACCGGACAGACGGACTTTGTTCGAAGCGCTCCAAGTTGAAGACCGGACCGGGCGGGCTTTGCTCCAAGCGAGTGGACGGACGTTGCTCCATGCACTAGGTTGAAGACCGATCAGACGTTTCTCCATGCACTCCAGGTGGTCGTCCACCTCCTTCTCCAAGCCGGGCGGGCACCTCTCAAAGGCACTCCGACGCTCAAGTTAGTAATGTAACCGAGCGGTAAGTAATGCATGTATATAATGCATCGTGTCTAAAGTCATACTTGAGACCTTTATTTATACTTAGTTGTGATGAGCTTTTACCTTTTGTCGGCCTAATGACGGTCCAATCGCACCTTAACCTTCATTAGGGACCTCCATTAGGGGGTTAATGAGTCATTATCGTTTATAATCTAACCATGTGGTTGGCTCGGCCGGTAGTTAGGCGGCTGATGGACGGTCAGCTTAATAATCAGCCGCTCAGTCGGCCTTATCTGAGGACTGTCTAGTCCGGTGGTATGGGTAGACCATTCGATAAGCGATAGAGTATGGAGACCGAATGATTCCATCGGTGTATGAAGGAGCAGGGGACCATTATACATATATACATATATACATATATACATATATACATATATACATATATACATATATACATATATACATATATAGATATATATATATATATATGTGTGTTTTTTTTTTTGAGAGTGTACATAGAAATTACATTTACCTCTTTTAAAATTCTTGATAAATGTTATTTATTTATATTTTTCGGACACTTACCTCTTTTTCATGAAGAATAATTTAATTTTAATTTTATTATTATTGTTATTATAATTTTAGTATTTATTAAAAGCATAAAAAAAAAGATGAATGTGTAATAAATATCATGTAGCATATATTATGTAGATAACATGTAAATTGCCCCTTTCAGAAAGAGAAAATGTCTACAAGGAGGTCCCATCGTCATGAGTCATGCTTGTGAGTGGAAGAATAGTTCCACTTCTTGTACCTCACAATACAATCCTCTCACTTACCCTTAACACGCAAATTAAGGCTAAAGAACAATCTGGAGCAACGCATAGACTTCTCAGAGGCTCACCCTTTTCCATGGCCTGAGTCCTACCAAGAACGAATCTTGAAAGTTACATATAATAAAACAAACAGTCATGCTTCTGGTGCCACCAAGGGCCAGGTAATTCAATCCAATCTCTAATCTTTCATCTCTAATTTCTAACACAAAGAAAGCACACTCTTGTTCCTTTATTGGCTCTTCCATATGACTCTTCATCAAGTTTTTTGGCTAGTGTTATTCTGTGCCATGCCATCTTGCCTCCACTACACCTTAGATTCTCTCTCCTCTTCCATCTCACTTCAATTTTAAAAAGGTTTTTCCTTTATGCTCAGTGCTGTATTATTGGGAAGAGAATCCAACTGGGTAGTCTTTACTTTGCTCAAATAAGCTTCTTTGGGAATCTTTGTCACCCCAACATCTAAATTTGAGAATACTATTCGACATCATTCCTGGGCAATTGTTTAGTCAGATATATATTCCTTGATCAGGACCCCTCAAAAATGAATTCTTTGACTGTTTTTTGTTCTAGGTATATGCTTCTTTGCATATATTCCATATTAAGTCTGTGTGCGTCTGTTTTACATAATATATTGGGAAGGTTTTCTGTGTTCTATTCCATTTTCATATCATAGTGGTAGTTAATTTCAAATGGATGTTGCTGACGCACCATTTTGTTGAGACTGCTGCTGATTATTCGTTTGGGGTGCAGAAAGAACACATGGATGATGGAAATGCTGAGCTTTCTGATAAGCTTTCAAATAATGTTCTATTTTTGAATCCAGAGTCATCTAGCAGTTTTCAGGCTTCAGCATCTGTGAACACAGTTCCTGAATTATGTAGGAGTAGCAGCAGAACATGCACCCACACTCACACTTGCAACCCACCTGGCCCTGATGCTGCTCACACACACACATGCTATCACACTCACACCCAAATATTTGCACCTGAAGATGATGACCACAAGGAGCACACCAACTCCAAATCAAAAAGGCCTTCTGGCAACCGAGAAGCAGTTAGGAAGTATAGGGAGAAGAAGAAGGCACACACAGCATACATGGAGGAGGAAGTTAAGAAATTGCGTTTGGTGAATCAGCAACTAGCGAGAAAACTACAAGGGCAGGCACTTCTTGAAGCAGAATTGGCAAGGTTGAGGAGCATTTTGGCACTCCTAAAGGGGAAAATAGACAGTGAATTGGGTGCTTTCCCCTTTCAGAAGCAGTGTAACTCTTACATTCTGAAAGAAGGGGATGCTGGTTTGCTTTCTACTGCAAGGACATATGGCCTTCAGTGTCAGAACAAGTTGCCATGCTTTCATCCACATGCAGGATCATCATCCCAGGTCAACATTTGTGCATATGGAAAGTCCGTGAGTCCATGGGAAGGAAACTGCCAACCTGAAATTGTAGATTGTCATGTTGATGCAAATAACTTGACCAGTACTGAAGGACAAACTGTTGAGACAGTGGATAACTTCTTGTCATCTGCATCTCAAGAGTGATGGTTTAGGCCCATAAATGTCTTTCTTCTCAATTGCTGTCACTGATACTAGGTAAGATGATGTACATTTAGTTAGTGTTACCTAAAAGGTTTGTTTCTTACATCATAAAGTGAGTCATGAAGTTTGCATTCTGCAATCTATAGGATATGTATATATATAGGCAATGTATATTTAGAGATTTGTACAATATGTATGCTAGCACACATAAAGTAAGTGTTCTACTTCTTGATAAACAGATTTTGTTGTGTATTAAGTTTATATTGCTAAATAAACTAGTACTTCAAATTTAATTTTGCTATTAAAAACTAATATTTTTTCCTATATTTAATGATGTAAACATTAGATATTGGATTTATTAGGATTGGCTGCTGTATAAGCCACTCATCATGTGGATTTTTTCATTTGAGAAAATTCATAGTTCAGTTTTATCCTTTTTCAATCTTCTGAACCATGGATTATAACTGAATGACTGGTATGAAAGACATGTATGTTGAGTTCACGTATGCATCATATGATTGGAAATAAGAAAAATGAATATTACCAAATTCTACCTTCAAGAGTAGCAATTTCTTAACCTCCAGCATATTCTAAAGATAAGCCTCGAAATATTAGGTTGCAAGTTAATTAATTTAATGTGTAAATGGATGTTCTCTTATATGTTTTTAACTTCAAAGAATAAGATTAGACATTTTACTGTTCATAGATCATTCTTAAGAAAATAGGGATAATGTTTATTGGTTTGCCTCGATATCATTATGTTCTTGGATACGTTATAAGAACTAAAGAAAGTTGAATTCAACTTATTATTCACTAGATGGCACTATGTGTTTACAATCTCACACTAGTGGTGTCTATCCAAACTAGAGTGCGACATCATGCTGTTTGTTGTCTCCAACCTTTCGACGACTTCATTCCATTTTACTGTAGAGTGTTGTGAATAGTAAAATTCCTAACATACTTGACCATTTTCTCATATTGGTTTAAACAATAGTAGCATCCAATGTTCGAATTTTTTGAATTAATTTATTAATGAAAAGCGAATCTTAATAGTTTATGTATGTTAAGAAAAACTATTGTTGTAGCATTTTATTTAATAGTGTAAAACTACTAAATACATTATATATATGATAATTATTAAGCAGAAAAGACTATTATATTATAGTCATCCATATAAGTATGTACTACACGTAGATAATTATATAACTAAATTAACATAACAGAGTTTTCTTTAAAAAAAAAACATTACACATAACAAGATCACCCTAAAATTATATTATTGTATCACTCTTGTCCTGCACTAAATCAATGGTTACATCATCTGCTCACATTATTAAGGTAATCATTGCAAAGAAAGAGAACACGCAGAAAAAACAATACAAAATAAATGATAAGCTAATGTGCAAAAAAAGTAATAAAACATGTATAGATATATTATCAAATATAAATCATTCATAACAACAACCATATCACATACAAAGACTCATATTAGACTCGACGATCCAGATACACGTATTGATATAAAACTCTAGCGAGTTATGCACTTGTGATGGTCTCTACTGCTCTATAGAGTCATTATCAATGGGTTTCACCATACCACACACACGGTTAGTCCATTAACATCTTTAGCCAAGGAAAAGGCCCTAGACTTGGACCTCCTTCTCTTCTCATCACATACTTCACCCTTCTCTACTTGAGATTAGATAATTATTAGAGAACCAAAATAACTCCCAATATTGAATCCATATATCAATACGTAAACTATTGTAACCACAACTAATCCTCCTTGGATTAGTACCAACCATTATAAGATTAACATCATAAACCAATCATCATTTTAACATTTACAAAATTGCACATTAAACATATCAGAAGAGAACATATAAATATAGTTATACTTTGTTAATTTCACGAGAATATTTACTCGCTCAACAAGTAGTGTCTCAGAGCACACTCGTAAAGCGACCAAATAGCTCGCCCGATGAGATTATCACTAGAACTCACAAGCTTATACTCTCACAAAAGTTGCTCAACAAGACTTGTCTCACCCAACTTTGGCTTTGCCCAACGAGTGTATTCTCGCTCAACAACTATCAAGTTAGTAACTCGATGACTTTGACTTCTACCAGCGAGTATATTCTCGCTCAACGAGTATACTCTCGCTTAGCGACAACCAAGTTAGTAGCTCTTTAACTTTGGCTTCACATAACAAGTATATTCTCGCCTAATGAGTCTACATAATTTTGAAGAACATCATTTTTGCAGATTTATGTTATCTCAGTCCTACAACTTAGTCCAAAAACAATCACAAATGTCAAAACATACCAACTATCAAATTGTACATTACTTAATGACCCAATTTCAAAATACAATTCATGTAAGCCAAATTAAATCCTAACTCAACTCTACATATCATATTTCATTAAACATCTTAATCACACAAACAAAATATCATACATGTACACAATTAGAAATTACAAGGTATCTATCAGTTAAAAGTGATGTAATTAGCTTTCCTTACCAAAAAGAGAGGCCAAACTGTTCAAAAACCCTAAAAACACCTCCAGACACATATGAAGTTCTATCTACCCCTATGAACAACACAAAAATGATTTAAAATATAGGGAAACACTAGAAGGGGAGGGGGGAGGTGTTTGAATAGTGTTTCAAATTTGTTTCACAGAACAATGTTTAATAACTATTGTGAGTGTTAGACAAACTGCAATAGTTGTTAGATGCTTGTGTTTTCAAATAAGCGTTTAGGAAAACGTTTTTAATAGGAGAAATAATAACACAAGTATTTTTATATTTGTTCACTTAGCCTTATCTACGTCTAGTCTCCCTTAAGACCTTTTAAGGGATTCTACTAATCTTTAACAAGATTACAACTAGTATAACCCACACCTAACAGACAAGTATTATGAATCACTTGTGGTTCTTGTAGTCAACCTAACTAGTTTGAGGTTAATCGATCCTAGTATCAATCGTAGACAACAGTCTATATCGTTTAACTCAACTGAGTTAAACATTACAAGTGTTTTAATTCACTTTTGAATATACAAAGACAATCAGTGTTTTAATTCACTTCTGAATATACAAAGATAATCAGTGTTTTTAAGTACAAGCACAAATTCAAATAACTCTCTAAGAGAGGGTAAATTCAATACAATGAAACTTGATAACTTGAAAGACTTTTTCTTGTTGAAAGAGCAGACTAGGCGATGTAAGCTTTGAAAGAGATTAACAGCGTAAGAGTTCAATGATAGCTAATTGTTCTTTTTATATTCTCTTCACCAAGTCCTCCTTTTATAGTCATTTTCAATAAAGATTAGTTACTTTTGGGAAGATTTGTACACTTGAGAGTAGGTGGCTTTTGGTACAAAGATTTGTACTTTTCTACATCTTGGGAAGAGCAGCATTGCTTTAATAGTGAGAGCTTGTACGACAATAACAATACATAAAACTTTAAGAAAACATTCCAAGAATGTCTTTCTATCTGTCAACATCTTTCTGATCCATATGTAGGGCTTTTGAATAAAGCTTGGTATTGTCATTATCTTCATAGATAAAAAGAAAAAAAGAAAAACAGACAAAGGTACAATATGTTCATGCATATAATGTTCTTACGTTAAGAGAACGTTTAAGCATGTGTGAGCTTTAGTGTTGTATATTAAACTTTAAAACTCGAGTTGCTAGACAATCTAGTTTCTCTAAGAGATATTGTCTTACAAAGAACAAGACACACCATTAGGATCATTGATCAATAAAGACTAGTAAATAAAATTCAAACACTACATGTGAGCTAAAAAAGGTCACATGCAAAGGAAGAACAAATAGACCAATAAAAGGAACAGAGAACCAACTTAATCTATTGAAGAAACTGATCGAACAGAAGTGGAGAGCTCGTCCCAAGGATCACTCAAGCGTCTCCGAACTTCAAACAGATGAACATAAGGTGAGAAAAACCTAGAAAGAAGGGAGAGAGATCTAGGAGGAAGGTTTTTATGGAGAATGTGTGTTTTTAAATAATGAAACTCATTTATACTTTAAACTTTTAATATTAAAAATAATTTAGTCTCACAATTTTAAACACTATCAATTCTAAAACACAATTTTCTAAACTCTTTCAATTTTAAACACTATCAATTCTAAAACACAATTTTCTAAACTCTTATATAAGTGTACGTAATTCAATTAAACTTAGAGTTATTTATCATAGAAATTTTGTCTAGGTTGATTAATGATATATTAGTAAAAAATGTTATATTAATGATCTTGAATCTAAATGAATAATTGATCTATTTGAATTTACTTTTGTTGTTGTTTTGTTTTCGTCTTCACAAGTTGTACTGATTTAATTTTATTATGATTCTAATAATTGAGAATCTAATCTCCTACGTTTATGTTTGATAAATTGTTAATAGTGTATTCAATGAAAAAAAAACTTAGATTTATATTATTAATTGAAAATTATTTTGGTATAAATTACGATTCTTAGTTTAACATAACATACGCTCCTTTTTGTAGGAAAACTACAATTTGATATCCTATAATTTGGTTCAAGTTTCCATTTTAGTTGAGATGAGTTGACTTTCCATTTTGGTTCAAGTTAACCACTAAAATGCTTTATTCTTGGTGGTTTCTTCTCGTATCTTTGTCTTCTTTAAAATTTCATGAATTAGGTTGAGTTCCATATGTAGATTAACATTATCATTATCTTCATCAAGAGTTACTTTTGACTATGCTTCTTCCAATTCAAATGAAATCAAAATGTCTGACCTATATGAAAGTTAAAAAGAGGTATACTTGGTAGAAGACTGAGGGATACAATGACAACCCCAAAGGATATTAGGTATCACTTTATCTCACAAACCTTTTGCATGTACTTGATCATTTGTTCCTTGGCGAAGGAAAATAGTTTGAGAATAAAAATTCCTCAAAGACTTAGGGGATAACTATGACATGTAGTTCTTAGAGAGTTCAGGGTCAAACTTCTAACATTCCTCGCATATTTCAATAAAGTGTTGAGCATCTTTTATAAGATTTTGTTCATAGTATCCAACTCGCAACAATAGGGAGGTCATGCTTTGTATACTCGAGTGTATTCCATACACTTTTGCACCTTTGTTTAGAATTATTTGACATGGTCATCATCCAAAACTAATTCAATATTTCAATAACATAATTAAACAAAAAATAAGTCCACAATCTTATGTACATAATTTCATACAAATATTACATAAAAAAAATCGTAAAACGAAGAATCATATCAGTTTAACTAAAGGAAATGTGAACCATAATTGAAAGACAAATAAGTTCACATACTTTATGCAAGGTCCTTTTACCTTCTGAAAAGACCTTGCAGAACGGCGAATATTTATAAAACTTGAACAAAGCATGGAAATATCATCCATAGTACTCAAGAATGCTAAATTATAACAAAAACCCAATTCATATGCCGTGAAGCAAATAACCCATATCAGGTTTTGTGCTCCATTTTCTTTTACTTGACTGAGCTTAGGTCAATAACTTAATATGATCAACTAGACAAAAGTACAACCTATAGATATAAACAAGCTTAAAAGTTAAACGAGTACACATTCTACAAAAGCAAGCACTTTCAAGCACGTAAAGGGTCACATCCTCGGGCGCATTTCTAACCCATCACTGATTTCATCATGCAAACTTCTACGACGTAAATGTTAGCGGTGTTTTTTGACAAAGAGCTTGCTTATGTCTTCTGTAACAATGTTTTGCCTGAAATTATAAAATCAGAAATCCATGAATACACACACACACATATATATATATAAAGAATACACAAAATGGCATTTCAATGACGAGAATTTGAAGAACAGGCAAACTAGTATCCCATCGAAGTCTGCTTTAGAATTGCCTAAAAGAAAAGAGTAAAAAAAGAGATTATGATTTTGGAATGATTATCGCTCATCATATGCATCTCGAACAGATACATCTCGCATGTGCAGATGATATACATATAGCATATGCAGATGATCTGTAGCATGTCTGCTTTAGCATTGCCTAAAACAAAAGAGTACAAAAGGACATTAAGATTTTGGAATGATTATCGCTCATCATATGCATCTCGAACAGATACATCTCGCATGTGCAGATGATATACGTATAGCATATGCAGATGATCTGTAGCATGTCTGGAAGAAGTGATAGTCTCAGTTATAAAATCTAAACTGACTGGTCCGACCATAATGATATTTTTAAATTTGAACTTTTAAATCAAATTGCCTTGAATTTCATTAGCCATTTCATATATTAGCACTTTATTATGATAAAAACTTTAATTTTAGGTTAGAGTTGTCAAATTATGTTAGGCATATATAATACACTTTTAACTTTACTTTAGCTATTGCAGACTAGATTAACCAAGTTAATTAGTGATCCACTATTGGCCCATTCATGCAATGTCTTGCCCAGCTCAATAACCAGGCCCGTTTTCACGACACTTTCTCATTACTTAGAATAATTTTCAACTTTTCTCGCAGCATAGAACTCTAAGTGATAGGACACCCAGTAGCTAAAGAAAGATCCAAGACAGGTTCTTGAATGATCTTATTATGAACATAGTTGTTCTTCCAATGTGGCAGGAATACAACACAAGATATCTCAGCACACACAGGTCTTCCGAGAGGACCTTAACTCCCAAACCTTTGTCCTTCTAAACTCCAAAAACTAAAAACAGCCTAAACGCAGACTATATATAATAGTTTGTTTTACAAGGTTACCATTATAAGAGGTTATAATTGCCTCTATTTATTTCTCCTAGTAATACTTTTCCACTGAACCTATGAATACCTCATCCTTGAAGTTTCACCTTGTCCTCAAGATGAAAGTCTGGAAATTCTGTGTTGATGACATCTGTAGATTCCCAACTACTCTCAATATCAGGGAGTTGTTGCCATTTGAGCAAGACTTCCATTTCACCAGGCTGCATTTCTACGGGTATGAAGCAACTTTTCTGGAGTAAATTCCAACATATATTCCTTAGATAGCATAGGGGGTAAAGGTTGAGGGAATGACACCACACTCACGGCTGGTTTGAGTAAGGACACTTGAAAGACAGGGTGGATGCAGTTGCGTTCTGGTAGGAGTAGTCTGTAAGCAACCTTTCCAATTCATTCCACCACTTCAATTGGTACTACAGCTGACCCTTCTGCAGTATTCCCATTAATTGCCACAACCAAATAACCCACATCTCCTTTCTGCAATTCCGTGATCAATCTTTTGAAAGAAGTAGCAGGGGTAGACAGAGTTGGATCTCCTACCACTGTGACTTGATTACCACCTCCACCAATAGGGAGCTTTAATTTGCTACAGTCAGCCTTAACCTCCTCCAGACTAGCTAGCCATTCAAGGCCTAAAACTACATTTGCCCCTCCCATATCAAAGATGAAGAAATCTTGACAAATTTTCAATCCTTGAATTTCCAACATCAAATTTGTGCATTTCCCTTGGCATTTTAGTTTCCTCCCATCACCTACTTCCACCACATATGTAGGAGAATCTACACATCTAAACCCACACCTTTTCATCAAATCTTTGGCGAGAAAATTATTGAAAGCCCTGCAATCTATCATCTCAACTGCAGCCAACAATTGTTTAGATGAGCCAATCTAAGAATACTGTGCAGTAACATCTTATTCTTTTATCTCATTTGTTTTTTAATTACTAATTTTGTGAAATGTAACGGCAGAAAAGTCCTATATTTAGAAAGGACAAAATATCTGAGGTCTGAAATTTGTATATCTAAAAGATAAGCTACTTGAAGAACAACTTACACATGAAAATATTGTTTGTACTAACCTTATATAAGACCTATTAATAATAACATCAAAGCACGTTATTTAAACTGTTTCCCTGTATCAAAAAGTTAATTATTTCAGCTAATTCGCATCCTAACCAAGTAATGGTAAAGGAACTATCATAAAAGTTTCTAACTCCAAAATAGAAAGTTTCCAAAGGTTCAAATTTAACACCTCTCTTATTGTTACCTATATAACTTAAATATCCACCTGCTTGAGGAGGAATGAAAATCTTATTTTATTTCTGATTTTCTGTTACCATTAATCAAAGATTGACACTCGAGCATTTTTCAAATTTCAAAGTTGCTTAAGAGAGTGCTTTAAGTTAAGAGTGGGGATTTGAAGGCAAAGGATAGGAAAGCGAAATCATTTATTTCGAAATTAAGAGTTATAACATTTATATAACGATTAAAAAAAGATTAGGACATTAAATTCATCCTAATCTACAATTTTAGTTTCACCTTAAAAAATTATTAAATTAGATAATGTTTATATGTTACAAATGAAAAAAATTACCATTTCTTACCTTTCCATCCAAAACCAAACTCCCAAAAATACCCACATAATTTCTTTCATACAAGGTGATCATGACTTGAGTAGATATGATTTTCACAAAGAATAGTTAAGAAGCCAAGATTGTTGTTAACTGACTTACTTCTACCCAAATGATTCCCAAGATAAGACACATCTTTCTTGCCATTGCCTCTTTACTAGCAGGGACGAGTTCCTTACCCAATTTTTGGAGAATTCCAACTACGGAGAAGAATAGCCCAAGATGGTTTTTAGGGGTTTACAAGAGGCCAACTCAAGCAAGGCCTATTTACCAAACAAGTTAGGTCAAATGATTCACGAAGGCTAGGCTTTAGGCCATTCAAAGCAAATAATTATAACTAGTATAAGAATGTCATTATCATTATTGTATTAAATTTTTCAATAATGTTTTGAAATTATAAATTTGTTAGTATATTTAATTTAAATGCTTAAACATGCTCCAACCTACGTACAAGTTTACAACTATTGTTCAGTAGTTTGCTAGCCTGCTTAAAAGGGTTCACTTTAAAGTAGGCTTCTAGACTAAAATCTCCCCATCGTCTCAACAAAACTAAAACAACAAGTATACAAAAACAATAAAAAGTGAAAATGCAAGCATTAAATTCATGAAATCAATATCCACATTACAAACAGATAGTCACAGCTCATTTAAAATTCAATCTAAGTGCATAACGTGCAAATTCAACTCAAGTGACCCCATGCATCAATTCAAGATCTACTAATCATTGAAATAAAATTTAAAATTAAACAAATTTAATTTCTAAAAAAAAAAAGAACAAATGCACAAATAAGTAAAAAAGCAGACCACTATCTGTCAACAAATGAGTACGAACCTTCCACTGATCTGTGGTGGAAGTAGCATACCACCAGAAGTTTCTGGAACATTCCTTGAATGAGGCAAATTTCCTCTGGGAAGTTTACTACGAACAGTGGAGGAGGCCATTCCATTTGAGTCTCTCTTCCGTGAAGCATTTTCAGCTTGAGCTGCAGCAACTCGAGAGAAGTGGTCACTAGCACTCATCAGATCTGATGAGACAGTGGGTGCATCCAAAAGAAGAGAAGCATCAGGAAGTTTCTCCACTAAAGTTCGAGATGAGTGAGTTTTATCTTCTAGTTGCTGGTTTGACGAAGATCCAGCTTTAGTCCTACATATTAAAAAAAAAACATTCATATTGAGACTAGAAGACAATGATGATCAAGAAAGGTGAAATTCTACAAGAGTTTGTTGTTGACACTTTGCATAAGACTCCAAAATCACACAGGTACGAACACTATGCAGACACACATATAAAGCATGCCTTTATCTCCAGATCCCTTTTTTTTTATGTTTTTCAGGAAAGCGGAGTTTTTACAGATCTAGCTCACTGATGCAGTTATGATGGTTCTTTATGGTTAACATGTATCTTACGCAAAAATCATGAAAAAAGTATACATTACATTTTTTTACAATAGAATGAAATTATAATTAGAAGAGATACATGGGTAAGATCTAAGAATAACAAAATGGAAAACCAAATTGAAAAATATAGAATTCAAAGAAAAACATTTCCATCTCAGGAACAAGTAACTACTCCACTGATTTAAGATTTTAGAAGAGGTTAATGAGCAATTACTTATTGACTTAATCATCGCTTGAATGGTTATATGTTTCTATTTTTGTGACGCGTTTTACCAAAAAATAAAATTTGGTAGTTTTTTCCATAAGAAACCCATTGTACAACATCCACACAAATAATTGGGAAAAAAGGTAAAATAAAAATCAAATTATATGAGCAAGAACAATTCTTCATGCGATTCGTACAATCTCCAATGAGAATCTTATTGTATCATGAATTGCATGATACTGACTACTATAGTAAAAACCCATAGGCACAAGCCAATCAAGCTCCAATACAATAAAAAATGTGTACGAAAGAGTCGAATCAAAAGACAAGAATTTGCCTACAACCAACCAATACATCAAAGTAATAATGTTTTCAAATATAATGAACAATTAAAGAGAGACCTAAAACAGAGCATGAGTGTGGGATTGTTTTCTCTAACCTCAAACCTCCAATTTGTGATCCCAACATTCAAAATGAAAAACCACACAATGTAAACCTTTTGTCAAAGTTTCATCTTGATCCAAAGGTGAACAAAACAGGAATCTTAATCTTACAAATGCAGCTCAATGATTTGCCAACAAAATTTTCTTTCTCTTTTGTCTCTCAGGCTGTGATTTTTCACTCACTTCTAGCCTAGAAGATTCCTCTCACCACAGCTAAACTTAGCACAGTTCTAATGGATGACATTTTCACCACAAGTAAGAAAAAATCATTGAAATCAACACCCTATTTCTATCTAAAGTCATTCACCACTAATTTGGCCTTGTACCTTGGAGATGTAGAATTACCATCCAGTTTCACCATGAAAATCCACCTGGTCTCCAAAGCCCTTTTGCCCTTAGGCTATCACAGGAGTGCTACATTAAGGTGTTGTAAAGATTCTAGATGGAAAAAGCTAAAGTTATGAGCACTCCTCTTGCTACTCATTTTAAATTGAGTGTTAAAGAGAGTCCTTCAAATGAAGTTGAGAAGACATATATGAGCAAAGTTCCTTATGCATCTGCAATGGACAGTTTAAAGTATTGCACATGGTATTGCTATAGTCAATCGATTTTTGTCAAATTCAGGTAAAGAGCATTGCAATGCTGTAAAATGGATTTTGAGATCTTTATGGTAGTAGTGATTTAAGGCTTTTTTTTGGAGGTGATAAACCTACTTTGATAGGTTACTAGACTCACATATAGATGAAGACATTGATTCTAGAAAGTCCACTTCGAGATATTTGATTAAGTTTGTAGAGGGAGTTGTGCTTGGAAATCAAGGCTACATAGGTGTGTAGCATTGTCAACTACATAATTCATTGTCATTATAGAAGAATGCAAGGAGTTGCTATGGCTGAAAAAATTCTTGCATGACCTTGGTTTTTGCAGAACAACTATCCATACAGATACAACGATGTTGATGTGGTGGCTAAGGCATTGCCAACGTAGAAGTTTGACACTTGTTGTGAGATCATCGGATTGGTTGTCACCTCCACATAGTTGTAAGGGTGTAGATGTGTTGGGTTGGTCTCCCAACTATGTCTAAACAATCGAATTTAGTCAAGCCCACTTTTGTCTCACTTAACCTAAGTGAGAGGGGTCTTCATCGTAGCCTTTAGGAGAGAAAAGAGGGAGAAAAATTTGTTGGCAAATTCACTGAGCCACATCTGTAACTTTGACAGAAGTTTCACAGCATATGGTTCCTCATTTTCATTGTTGGGATCATCAATCATAGGTCTGCGGTAAGAGAAATCAGTCCCACATATTGCTCTATTTTAGGACTCTCTTTTATTGTTCATCATATTTGAGAGCAACATTGTTTTGATGCATTAGCTGATTATAGACACTTGCTTTTGCTTTCGATTTGACTTTCTTATACCCATATTTGATCATATTAGAGCTTGATCGACTTATGCCCATAAGTTTTTACTTTGAAAGGGTTTTTACTTCTCACATTAAGAGGGTTTTTCTACATTAAAAATATTGATACTTTCTTTTGTAATTATTGTTACCATTGTCTATTGTTGTTGCACCTCATAGATTTTTGCAAGTTTGAAGGATTATTTCGCTGCATACTTTAGTATGTTAGCTTGTGTTATCGTTTCCCCATCAAAGTGGTATCAAAGCCAATAGTAAATCTTGGTGTTTGACTCATATGAGTACAGTATGGTCCTTGTATCGAAATCTTTCTAATAATGGGTTCAGGTAAGCATGTCTAGTTAAGATGAAAGGCAGTACTAAAGGGGTACTCATGATTGGAAATGTTTCCGCTAAAGAGGGAATGTACCAATGTGAAAGGGACTCATCCTTAAAGGGAATATTGGTGGGAATCTAAGTGTGAGGCTTAAGTCCCACATTGGGTAGAGATGAAAAATTTAAACACCATATAAGGATGAAGACCTATAAACTCATTGCTTTAAGGTTTTGGGTTGGAGGTGGTGTCCATCCCTTAAGTGGGTTAGACTCAGGTCTCATTATTTTTGTGTCTCCCCAATAAGTTCTCTCCTCCAAAGATCCGTCACACACCACCCAAGAGACCATGTGAAACCCAATTTGCCACCACATTGTAGTAGGTTGTGAAAAGTTTGTCACCAAAATCCAATATGGTGCCACCATGGTTGTTTTTTCAATTACACTGGTTACAAAACCAACAATATGCTATTTAGCCCCCAATCTGTATCACATTCTATAAATAATCTCTTCTTAATCAAATCAAATGACAGTGGAAAATTAATTATTCAGTTTATTTTATATTTTCTCCTTCATTATTTGTTACAACTACCAAAATGAAAGTTATGAATATGGTTCTGAATGGACAAGTTTCTCAATAAGTACTTTCAGAAAAAAAAAATGAAATGAGATTCTTCAAGATTTAAAATTAGTTTTTGCATAAGCTAATTTATAGAAACCCTCTGATATAGCTTCTCTAAATTCTTATCATCAAAACAAATTTATTGAAGATCTCACACCAACTACATAAATGGCCAAATTGTAGTATATAAGGTGCAAATCTCTCCTTGTTCATCAGTTTTATAGGTTTGAGTTAATCCTAAATTCACTTTCTAAAATGATATTAAATTATATCCTAGCAAGGTTTATTATGCATGTAATGTTACTCGATATCTAACACTTGAGAAAGATACAAGGGAATTACAATGAATTTGACTGTGTGTTTCCCTGTCTTAAGATTTCATATTTATAATAACTTTGGATACATCAGATACAGTGTATGAGAGAGAAGAGAAGAGAATCCGTAAAGATACATCTAAAAACTAGGTTCAGCAAAAGCACACAACACCTTACAATATAAATCCTATCTAAGACTATTTATTCTAACACTAACTATCCATAGATATCTAGTCTCGTGTTCAAGATACCACATCAGGTAGAGATATAGCCAAATTATATTATATAAAGATTAAATCTCATCTTATAAGTCATTTCTATAAAGTTGAGTTAGGCCTATAGTTACTTTCTAATTAATAGAAGGGTCATATGATAAGATGGGCCTAAAGATGCCTAAAAGAAGGAAAATTAATTGGATCAAGGATCTTATATTTAATTCCCTAAAGTTACATGATGACACTTGTAGGGTCACCATTTAATTGTCGGTATCTCTAAAGTGTACCCTTCTTTACTGTAATCAATCAATGAAAAATGAAAATGTTTTTTATCTTCTAGCTATCGATGGTTATTCACAGGTAGTTTTTCTTAGTTTTACAGTATCTTAGTCACTTACTATCATCATCAGTTACATGCTTCCACCCCACCTATTTCCTAATTGTGCTTCTATTAGGGAATTCTCGGCAGCGATCACTCGCCACCCATGTCTTCAGCTAAAATCTGGATTAAACCAGAAAGTTAACCATAAACAATTGCTATATATGTCAAGTCCCAACATTCATCTTTTAGTTCAAATAAGTTAGCAGGTGTAAGAAGCAAAACAAGTTGTTCCCCGAGATTGTATTAAGCCTACACTAACTACTACGTTTTTCACTTTTCCCATAGCAAGAGTTCCGAATTCCTTTACCTCACCTTCTCTACCCCTCATATGATTTAAGCTAACCCCCAAACCAATTCCACGTCTAACTATGTAAACCATCCCAACCAGTTTGCCTTATTTTCCTTTTACTCGTCGGTTTGGATTCTACTACTGCCATACTATTGTTCACTACTGTTGCTATGCTTTCAAGCAATCCACATCACTCTGATAGTCATAGTCCCTTCTTTGTATATCATTGTCCATTAAATAAAGTAGAAAGTAATACAAAAATTAATAAAAACTCCTAACATTAAAAGTTAGTATTCTATTGACTCTAAACCTAAAATGCCAGCCACAACATTAACAATTGCGAATGAACACAGAAAAACTATTGGTATATTACCAAAATAACGAGCTACTACAACTCTACGGAAACAAATGCTGAAATGAAAAACTTTGAAAAAAAAAAATCATAAAGCAATAAGAATAACTTTAGTGAAGAAGCAAAGAAAAAGGAAATTACTGAGAACGAGGAGGAGGAGGAGGTGGTTGGGGTTCCTCCTCTTTCTTGCGTTCTTCTTCAGTGGGTTCTGGAACATCGTCGTCTGAAGAGGAAGCGTAATCAACAAGCGACATTTTTAGTCCGTTTGAGAGTTTCTCTCCGTCTTCGCCGGCGTTCAAGTTGCGGTGGCTCTCAGCCGTTAACGGGATTTTTGGTTTCTTCAGCGGTGAGGATTGCACTTCCTCTTTCTTAAAAAACTATATGTCAAAGACATTAATAGCTCACAATTTTATTCAAAAGATCAAATATATTTTTAATAAAAAAAAAACATTTTGGTGTACAATTGAATAGCGCGTATCATTGCTTATATAATGTTTTTCTCTTTTCTACTTTTGTAATTTTTGTCTGTCGTTCCTAATAAAAAATATATCTTTCTCTTTGATTTTTATGAACTTTTTATTAATATTTCGTCCATATCTTCTAATTGTATGTGTATTTATTTTTTATAATTCACACTAAATTTGTATATTTTTTTTATCTTAATACATTCTTTTCTCAATTTAGTCTTTTACAAAACAAAATGGTTTTAGTGATTATTATTTATTTATTTTTTAAATAATATTCATTAAGTAATTTCTATCAATCAATCTGTAACAATATATAATAAAAAAATGTGTTATAAATTATTTTTCTAAACTTACCTTAAATGTAACTATTTTATTTATATATAAAAATAACTTTCTTACGACTATTTTATTTAACTTTTATTTTTTTTTCGATATTCTTTATAAAATATTTTTCAAAATTAATTAGAGGTGTACTCCTTGTCATTACCTAATATCAATGTATTTTATGACCAATCCATTGCTTGAATTGCTATAAAACACCAATAACTTTTGACTTTAACCTAAGAAAATAGACCCAAAACATTTTTGAGTAGTGATCAACAAAAATAAAAAAATACCTGTTACCATTGGGAGATGAAGAGTTGTGAGGACTAGCCACATTCATGTGTATCAATTGTAGCTTCTTAGTAGCTCTCCAAGTTAATTGCTGAAATGGAAGTCTTGCTTTCCTTATTGAGAAGCTCTTCATTCTAGAATTTTAGATTCAAGATACGGGAGGCCTTGAACTAATAATTCTATTATTTGCAAATTCACAGCAATTATATGATTGAAGCGTCCAATCTCTTTTGTGCTAAACTTCAGTTCCTTTCATTTTTACTGTGAACACAGTTGTCATTTGCATCTTGGGTCAAACACTTTTTAAAGATAACTTTGAAACCTTTTTTAATTAACTAGCCAACTCTCAACATATTTTGACTAATATTAGGTAAAAATAACATATTTTTCTTGTGACTTGTGAGAGTAAAAAGTGAGAATGAAAATATGTATAAAATTCTTAAGTTAATGAACTCATGGGATGGATGTGATAATTAAAAACAAATTTAATATTCCTCCCTTTTCTCCCTTTTTTTAATATTTTATTTTATTATTATTATTATTATTATTATTATTATATTTTTGTTATTCAGTTAAAGTTTGAAAATCTAAAAGACATGTTTTTATATAGATCTTTTTTGAAAACAAATTTATTTTTTCGAACGAGATTGGTTGTTGACACCCTCCATTATGGATGAAGTTTTATTTTTCTTAGACCTCTAAGGTTTTATGTTTTAACCACACCCAGTAATCTTTAAGAGTCAAGGTCTAAGACAGATCAAATACTTTTTTCTCTTTTTTATCTTTCAAAACCGTAACATAACTCTAGTATCCAAAGCAAACAATGTCTGAGGAACTAGATTGGGTAAATGCAGATCTATCCTTTGTAAAACACAGATCAAGATACTAGATTGGGTAAATGCTGCACGTTTCCTTCGCTGGCCAACCCGCAATATTATGTCACAAATCTTGCAATACAAAGTTGGTGACAGATTGACACCAGATGAGTTGAGAGAATGCCGTGATAGTGAGACCCATTCACATTCTAAAGATTTCATTCAAAATTGGTGATGGAGAACACGACTACTTAAGAACAATTGCTGCGTTCCTTAGAGCCAGGTATCTTTGAACATACTCATTAGGAAGAGATCTGATGATTTTGAAAACCTCAGTATTTGCGTACCGAAGATTAGTTCTAGGATCATGGTAAGGTGCCTGCAGCATAAAAATTATAATTAATTAAACAGAGGTAAAAGCACATTCCACCAATATATATGCATAAATTCTTGTTAGCATGCAGCCAGTTCAATTAACAAGCTGCTCAAATGAATACTAGAGTATGAGATCGCAATTTGACAACTTACGCAAAAGAAATAGACAAGACATCTAATATTTTCACAAATTCTGTAGAAGGCAGTTGAGAGTCTTTTTACATATATACTAAGTAAACTACTGCATACAAGAATAACTGTCATTTAAGTCTTAGGGTAAAACTTTTATTACAAACACCAAATGGGCTACCAGTAATGATCGATCAAATCATATAATTGTAATTCAGAAAGAATAATAAAGATCACAACATACCTCAAAGCCAGTAATATCACAAATTTTCTTGCAGGGATGCATAGATGGAGGTGACTCAATATTGACATCTGCAATCCAAATTAAAAATATAAAACTAAAATTCGTTGGCAAGGATGGCATACGTATACGTAAGTGGCAAACATACATACAAATAGCCAATATTGAAATACATTACATAGCCTCTGAAGAAAACAAGACCTAAGTTTAATTGAAAGAGATTTAAGTAAACTGGAAGAATTTGCATTAGTAAATTTGTTAAAGTACAAGTACATGTATTTACATAAACTTAGTAGCTTTCATAGACTAGAATATAGAGAAAGAGAGAATATACAATAAACTGAACTGTTATTTTCTATTCAGTTTGATCCGATTACAAAAGGGAGTATTTATAGGATGAAACTAACTCTAAGCTGTCGTTACCAACTGACTAATAGAATAGCTTGCACACCAAGCTACGCTAATTAGACAGCTCAGTATAACTGCCTGCAGTTAGTAAAAACAGATACTAAAGTGATTACGACTGTAAACTATTTTATATTCAATCATTGTTAATTTTTCATATTTTTTGCACAGAAAACATCTAAATTAATTTCTTTGGAAAGTACAAACAATGGGAATAATAACTCACAATTGGGTTCATCAGGAGGGTAGTTCTGGTAATTCTCAGCTTGAATTATCTGCTTCAGATGTTTCCAGTGCCTGCCTCTGGCTTGGCCTTTAGGATATTTCTCGTACATTTGAACTTTCTTAAAACTAAGATAGCTTGGCAACACAAGCTCTGCATCCACCACCTCTGTCTCCATTTTACCCTTCATTAGCATAGTAAACAAACTGTTAGACCTCTTATAAGGAAACACTATAAGAGGAGAAACCAGTTTTAATGTTTTGCAGTGTTGGAAGTCCCACATCGATTAGAGATAAGACCAAATTATAATATATAAGTGGGTGCAAACCTCATCTTACAAGCCGGTTTTGTGAGGTTGAGTTAGGCTTAAAATTCACTTTCTAATATGGTACCAAAGACATGGTTAAAGTCTATCCGATATTTCTTGTTTCTTGGGCCTTTCTATTCCACCCGTTGTCGGGCCGCTATCGGACCACCCCATTAATTTCTACTCTCACGCTATCTATACCTCGACGTGAAGGGAGTGTATTGAAAGTCCCACATCGATTAGAGATAAGACCAAATTATAATATATTAGTGGAGTGCAAACCTCACCTTATAAGCCGGTTCTGTGAGGTTAAGTTAGGCTTAAAACTCACTTTCTATTATGCAGGGTCTACAGAAAGTAGGACAGTTATTGTAATAATTATTGACAGTTTTTTAATTAGGTTGGCACTTTTAATGTTCGTTAGAGTGCAGACATAACTGTTTTTAGGCAGTTATGGGGACTGAGAGAAATAGGGAAAGGGGGAAAGGGAAAAAGGGTATCGGGAAAATAGAAAAGAATCAGGGAAGGGAGAGAACCAAGCTCTCGGCAACTTGGTATGTGTGTATTGTTCAAGTGTGTTTTGTTCAGTTCAGTGTGTTATGTAATTCTGGTATTCCAATACCTATTCCAGTGAATTAAATTCAGTGTTTAACTTCTATACCAGTTGGTTTCTACACAAACTTTCTTCATTAACTGCTTTTTTTTTTGAAACATTATAAAAAATAGCATAGCAGCAAAGAAACCAATAATCACAAGGTCTTAAAAAGCAAAGCACCATAGATGTCAACAACCTTTACAGGGAAGTTTTGAACTCGAATATAAAACCAAACCAAAATAAACTGGCAAAATAGTTTGGTTTGGAAAATAATTTAGTTTTTGGTGAATGGTTTAGGTTCAGAACCAGCTATTGGTCAGATTAAAACAAAGTCAAAACCAGTTTATAACATGAGAAAACTGGGTTTTCCAAGTGAAAACAGGTTGTGAACTAGCAACAAGAATATTTCGAACCTGTTAGGTATAGTGATAATTTTCAAGTTTCAAAAAATAATATTTCAAACCAAGACACGTTCAAGTAAAATAAAGCTGAGTTGGATATTTTACTGACCTTTAAAACAATACAAAAATACTGGTTTATTATTCGTTTTCTTTTACAGTTTCCTTCTTGATGTTCAAATCTCCCAATCCCTTCTCCAAACCCCAATTTCCCTCACTCTTTGATTTCCCATTCGAGGGCAGAGACGGCCACGCAAAACCTTTATCATTTTTTAACTTTGCATTTAAAATTCCAGGGGACTATCCACAAATCGATTTGGTACTTACGGGTTTATGTTAAATAGTAGGAATTCGGATGGGTGGGGAGAGGGAATTAAACAACCAAAACCTCGCGTAGAAATTCGGATGGGTCGGGAGAGGGAATTAAACAACCAAAACCTCGCCGATTAGGTGAAAAATAGGAGGATATTGGCAAGGCTCTGAGCAAGCTGAAGACTAGCAACAACATTTTCAAAAATGAAAACCAAAAAAGGTTGGAAGCGAAAATTCAGTCAAAACTAGGTTTGGTTTTTCAGATTTCCAAAAGATACCATCCTGAACAGCGCCTTAGTCATTCGTGTGCAAAGGGGTTTTCTTAGTCTTAACCCTATAAATGTAATGCAATCGATCAAAATTTTCTTCAACCAGGCGATCTTTTTTTAATAAAGTTAATAGGGTTATCAATAGCTGACGGAGGCGAACGGTGGTAAGCCAAAAAACCGCCATCCACGCGGTTTAAGCTAGGGAGAACAAAATATGTAGGTGAGTGTGAATTTTGTGGGTCTTGACAGTGTCAACAAAAAACTGGAAACAGCATTATAAGATTAATAAAAAATGAAATGCATATAACAACATTCATGAAATTAAATAAGAAAAACAGAGAACTAAATTCTGAAATCATGAAAAATCAAAGCTCAAGAATATTGAACAGATGAAGAACATGAACAGTCACACTGAGAACAAGAAGTGAGAAAACAAATAAACGAGAAAAGGCGATTAGAAATGGAAGGAAGAAGAGGACTGAAAATTAAAAGAAGAAACCTGTTATGGTCACCGGAAAAGCTTGCCGGAGAAAATACGGCCGCTGCAGCTTTCCCAGTGTCACACTTTCACGAAACTTACGACACAGGAAGAGAAAATGCGTGCCTAACGGATGATAATACAGAGCCGTCGTCCATCCCCAAAAACACTGTAGTGCAATGACTGTTGTTTTAATATTGTTTTTATTCAAAGGATATATTACACAATAATATATATATATATATATATATATATATATATATATATATATATATATACATATATAAATATTGAATTTTAACCTATTAAATTAAATAATATAATAAAAAAATGAGAACACATAATGGGAATTGCACTTGTATTTTTGCTAGTTAATGTAATTTTAGTATTATTACTGTGTAACGATGATAGAATTTTTTTCTTAATTTTTTTTTTTGAAATATTATACCCAAATAAAATCACTGCCAAAGGTTTTGGAAAACTTTGTTTTGAAAGTAATTATATATATTTATATATATATATATATATATATATATATATATATATATATATTAATTTAAATATTTTATTCGCTCAAAATAAATTTATTTTTGTGTATACTTATAAAATAATAATTATTAATTTGAAATACTATGAATTAATATTAAAAATGTTATGATACCATAAAATCAATAGATTAGTAAATTTGTTGCTATTAATTTAAAAATTATTATTGAAAATAAGAATTATTAACGTAAACATTGTGTTACTCTTTTAGTTCGGTTGTCTTAAATTAGTTTATTAAACGCACTTGAACCTGTCTTTTAAATTGATAGAACTTTCTTTTTCAACCTTTATTTTATATTATATAATATTTTCAATAATTGAATCTAATGGTATGATATAAAGATTTATTGGCAAGAGCTTATAAACAAAGAGTTAAAATTTAAAAAGAAAAGAAAAAAAAAGCAAAGGTTCTTATAGAAAGTAAGTCAAATAATAAAGCGTTGACCTTTTTAAGATTATATTTAAGTAACTTCTTTTTGTGATTCTAATTGCTCTCTACACCTAAAGGTATATTAAAATTTATTAGTGTGAACATATGGATATTTTTTGAGATGATTTTGGTCTTTAATAACGAATTTGTTGAACATTTTATATTAATATATGGTTTAAGATAAAAAAATATATATACTTTAACACACATAATCTTTTACATTTAACATTATCTTTTCTTATTTTTTAATTTTGTTTTTGAAAAATTATAAATAAATTATTCTTTTAAAACATTTTTCCTTATTAAATGTGTTAAATAAATGTCAATATATGTCATGACATTCACTGTGACTCTCAGTGTTTGGCCTTAAAAATCATAAATTCTCAAGAATTGCCTTGATAGATATAAGTTATCTGATTGGGGTTACTTGGTTTCAAAAGTTACTTACATTTGCAAATATGTTATTTTTTGTTTAGTTCTTATAATTATATATTTTAGTTCTACACATAATTTTTTTTTCGTGTTTATTCTCTATTAATATATTAATTATTTCAGTCTTTAAAATTACATTATTTTTCACTTTTGCATCAGTAATGTATTTATGATGGAAAATTTTCCAATTTGCCAGCATTTCGAACCCCATCTCAGATCACTGTTCCGATGTAGTTTTCCTCGTCCCAATCCATGAGTTATGAAGCTTGTCAAACATAAAAATTAAACAGTTTTGTTTGATTTGCTGTTGAAAAAGCGTTGAACATCAAGCCAACATTTTCTCCCTGTCAGATGAACATGAAAAGAGATGGTCTAAGTGCATGTTTAATTTGATGATTGAAATCGAGGATGTACTAAATCTTATGACCAAGAAGAGATGGTCTATAAAACACATGGCTTTGGGCAATCTCAATGCGGTCACGGGGATCATTCGTGGTCTCGTCTCTTAATGCTTGAAGAATGGCCTGGGTTGGATATTCCCTGCAGATCAAGGTCAAAAACCGTTGAAAAAGCTGGTTTAAATAATTGAATTCTGTTCATACATTTTTCCTTCATGCAAAGGTGAAAAATGAGGTAGCAAAATGTTACCTTGCTATCAGAATTCTGTATAACATCTTCAAGATGGGACAAAGCTCCACTGGGGCTACATGCTTGTTTTCTTCAGGATTTAGGACGTTTAAGCTGGAGTGACTAAGTAGCTCATAGAAGGCCCTAACAGCAGAAACTCCCTAACATGCAAACAAGGGTAATTATTGAACAGCAATGTCCAAACTTTAAGAAGAAAAAACAAGTTTTATTATATTCTTTTCTTGACTAAAATTTTACACATAAATAGAAAGGGCTGAAAAAGGGAAAACCATAAAATCTGGAATCTCCTCAATCAGCACATCTCAAGAATATTAAAAAGGGAAAAAAGTATTTCAACAATAAAATCTAAAAATAACTTCAGAACTTCGCTATTTTATAATTATTCTTTCCTAAAATAGAATAACAAGTATTTCTCCTAAAATCCGACACCTCCCTCCAGTCGGAGCATAGGTCTAACATGTCCAACTTGCTTACAAACAATTTAAAACTAGGCTTGGGAAGCCCTTTGGTGAAAACACCTGCTATTTGTTTCTTAGAGGTAACAAATGACAACCAAATAGCTCCAATCTTCTCCTTGATGAAGTGTGTCCGTCATGTTCTATGTGCTTTGTGCGATTATGCTGAACAGGATTTTGAACAATGATTATGGCAACTTTGTTGTCGCAGTACAACTTCCTTAACATTTGTATGGGCATCCGAGAAACTCTTGAAGAGTTATTTTCAGCAAAGCATATCACACGTCTCACTAGCCAAGCTCTACATTCTTGCTTCTGCAGAATTCCTTGCTACAACATATTGTTTCTTATTTTGCCAAGTCACCAGATTTTCTCAAACACAAGTACAATATCCTGAAGTGAATCTCCTATTAGTTACTAACCTATCCAATGTGCATGAGTATATACCTCTATATTTTGTTATGGAGTCTTCTGAAAGAGTAAACGCTTGCCTGGAGTAAATATCAAGTATCTAAGGATCTCATATACTGCTTCATGATGCCTTTGAGATGATGAATGTATAACTCTATATCTTTCCTTCTTATGTAAAGCTTTTGATTGGGGTCAATTGGAGTGTCTACTGGTCCACACCACTCATTCTTGCTTCCTTAAGAAGATCCAAGAACATACATCCCTTGTGACACCATAATCCTCTGTTTTAAATGAGTAACCTCCCTACCAAGAAAATACATAAAGGATCCTAGGTCCTTGTTTTCAAATGTTTATGACATGATGTCTTCAAGCAGTTCATTTCAAACACATACTCTCCTACTAGAATTATATCATCAGTTCATCAGTACTGTTAATATGGAGATCTTGTAAATGTTCGAAGAACATTGTGTGATCACCTTGTCGTTGTGCGTACCCATGACTTTGAAGTAAACTGAGTGAACTTCTCAAACCAAGCCCACTGTTTTAACCCATTACCAGCTTGCACACTATTGTGCCAAACTTCTCTCCATATCCTGGAGGGGCTTCCATATATACTCTTCCACTAAATCTCCATTGAGGAAGGCATTTTTGACATCTAATTGTCCTAGGGACCAGTCAAAAGTGGCTGCAAGAGATAAAAGAACTCACTCTAATGGAGTTTGGCTTAGCAACAGGGCTCAGAGTAATCAATGCCATATGTGAGTGCGTGAACCCTTTTGCTACTAGATGGGTCTTATATCGTTCTAGAGAACCATCTCAATCATACTTAATTGTAAACACCCATTTGCAATCTATAGTTGGCTACCCACCTGGTTGGTGAACTAGGACAATTAAGCAGTAAAACTTTATTTCCTCCACTGATAATCATCAGAAGATATTTCACATAAATAGAAGACTAAATGCTGAAAAAAAGAAATTAATAAAATCTGGAATCTCCTCTTTTGGCAGATCTCTAGGATATTAAAAAGGGAAAAAATCCTTCAAGAATAAAATCTGAATAATTTCAGGTCTTCCCTATAGTCTGAGGTAATAATTTCAGATCTTTGCTATTTTATAATTACTCTTTCCAAAAATAGAATAGCAAGTATTTATCCTAAAAAGCCGACAAAATCTTAGTTTATGAAGCAAGATTATTACATTTTCCCTTCACATATTTTCTTCTGTAAGTGCTTATAAAGATTGTCCAATAGAGCCTTAGTTCAAATTTAAATTTTATTCATTTTCAGTTCCTAGTTTTAACAAAAAAAACAAAGTATTTTGTCCCTCACAAGTCATGAAGGACTAGAAGCACGTGATTTTGCAATTAAGAATGGTTTTAAGGAAATTACATAAGATTTTATATTGTTATTACAATAGCAGTTGCGGTTTTATTGCAATCCTTGAAATTGCTGATGCGGCCACAAATCCTAGTCATAGACTGTTTTTTAAAACCTTGGAGATTATTATAAAGAAAATACAGTTATAGGGATCAAATGTATATGTATGACTAATGACTTTCTTCTTTCTTATCTGACAGCATGACAACCATTATCCCCAAGTCACAAACATGTTGAAATTTGAATGTACAAAATTTATACCTGAATCATCCCCTTGCCCTTGATATTGTCACCCATTTCAAGATTCAATTCCCCTTTGGCCAACTTCTGTCCATACCATGCATTACGACCTTTCAACAAAGTTACATAAGTATCAGCCAAAAGTGGCCCTGCAAGTTTCTCTGGTTCTTCTGCCAATAGATGAGTGATAAATATCATCTCTGAAGTACAGTGAGCAAAGTATACCGATTTGCTGGTGGCACTTTCATTTGTTAAAGCAGCAACCATTCCTATTAAATAGAAATATCATGAATACAGTTTATTAAATGTGATATGATACATCAAAAGAGGTTGCTCTACCTGGCGTAAAATTCATTCAAAGTTCAAAACATCAACACTCAAAAATATAAATAAACACCTAATATTTAGTCTCTAAGACCTCTCAAGTAATATTAGGCAAAGGTAAATACTCAAGAGTCAAGATGGCAGACAGTAGGAATCGGGAAATCTTCTAGTCAAAAAATTGCCACTGGTGTGATGCATCCACTATCTAATGAAAAGTATTTTTCTGGACATAAATTGTCTTCACAATGCTAAAAAGCACATGATGAATTGCCACTCTTACTTACATCTCTACCCCCCGATCCCCACCTTTGCAATACTCAAATCAAATAATAGCAATGCAAGCACGCACTATAACCAACGGGTAACCAACACAGACAAGATTTTCCCCTGATGCTCTGTCTCCTCAATAAAACCACAGCGGATATTATCTATTTCCTGCTTAAAGTAGCATTTAGGCACTGCTTCTATGAAGCTGTTATAGAAATGCAAGAAGAAAGTGATGAAATTACCAGCTCCAATAGCATATACATTTTTTAACCCACCCATGATTTCATGGGTAACAAGATCACCATTATCCCACACTATAAAATGAGGCTGCCTCAAAAACTTTGCCAACGGTTTCCTCCATTTTTCTGCTCCACATATCCGAGCATTAGCATATTCTTTGTTGAAAATTTCTGAGGCAATGTTGGGTCCTCCAAGATAAAGAATGTTCTCCAAGGGTACTCCAGCTGCAAATAAATCAGGCACCGATGGGAATTCGATTACAAAAATAAGCACTCCAGAAAAAATATCAAGATTTTCCCCACAGACAGAAATTTTTCTGCCCATTACAAGGTTCAATTACATAATCTTCTATTGAATGCCAAAAAAGTGACAATGAACAAAAATCAAATACTCAACGTATCAAGTATCATTTATGGATGTATATCAAGAGCAGAAATCACTTTTTAAATTTTATTAAACATAATCTCAGTATTTTGAGAGAACCAAGCAGATCTCTCAGTCTGTAGCTACAGGGCAAGCAGATCTGTTGTCTAATATCACAATATGCTATACCTCTAAACAGCTATTCAATTGCATATCCTAAAATGTGCTTCCTCATTTTCTTTTGCACAACAAATTACTTTCCCATTAACTAAGGATTCAATCCTTCAAATCATTGTTTTAAATACGGGACTGAACAGATCAATTCAACTAATGAGACCATGAACCAGCCGAATTTTTTATTAAGTAGCAGGAAAATCTACGAAGGAAAGTTGCAAAAAAAGGAAGAAAAACACAAGAATAAAGAAAAGAAGCAAGTGAGAGACAAAGATGTCCAGTTGTCACTGGGTCTTATGGTTCCCACATCATATTCAAATAAAGACTCAATATTCTCACCAAGCGTCTAAACATGGACAGAAGGGAAAACAAGAAAACAATTTCTTTATGAACATGGTCAGTTCATTTTTCATCAATAAATATGGGAATGCTGGTACTTTAGAGTGAAGTCACTCTATCAATAAAGCAGATAACAAAATAAATGTAAATGCATCTTACTTGCTCGATTGATCATTAGAGTGGGAGTTATAATCCGAGGCTCAGTGCCCAATTCAGCCTCTACACCTTTTGCCAAGGACACAATGACAGGGGCAGTGATTCTCTCTTTCCAGTACTTACTAATTTCCTCAAACACCTCTAGAGTTTCAGTTGATGGCAAGCCATTAATCACAATATCAGCATCCCACACAGCCTCCTGCAGGTTTGTCACAACCTTCAGAGGGCAAAGAGGGGTATCTATCATATTCAGGCAAAATCCATCTTTCAAAATCTCATCCGCATGAAGTGTTCTATCACCTAACCTAGCCTCAACATATTTCAAATACGCACACCTCCTAATGAGCCTCCTCAGTACATCCTCCTTTGAATTGATCACCTTGAACAAGTGTTCAGCCGTTGGCCTGTCAACAGCTCTTCCCGACCTTCTCCATATCCTTATCAGAACCTTTTCTCTTAAACTACCATAAGCTTCCTGCAACATAGCAATAAATACACTGCCCCAAGCACCAGCTCCAACGCCAACTATTCTTAATGGATCACCCTCCACTTTCCCAATAAGCTCACGTATCTCATCAACCTTCTCTTCTAAACTACCACCATTTACATTCAGAAGAGAAAAATTTGAATGTGCATTCGTAATGCTTCCAACCATCTTCCTTCCAAATATGACACCGACAAACACCTCAATGGTAACCCCACAAATTCTGACAGATTCGCCAACAAAATCTCTCTATTTTCTAATAATCCCCCAAATCCTAGTAAAAAACCTCATTCAAGATTGAGAGTTCGAACCTTTAACCTCAAATTCTAACAAAAAAAACAACCCACCAATCGCAGCATCGAGTAAAAAACACAGAACTACCTTACAAAATATTCAAGAATATCCAACTGGGTAATAATGGCATGATTAAGCGATTATATAACCCTCTATGAGCAACAACAACTGGTTTCTTTCACTTCTATCTCCACAACATGCACAAAGAAAGACAAGCAAGAAACCTCAAATCTAACAACTAGGTAAACCAATCGAAAGAGAAGTTAACAAAACAAACAAACAACGTGGGCGAGAACACCAATGCCTTGTCAATTTGGTTTTGCGTGAAATGGTGGAATTCAAAACGTGTTTTTGAGTGTCACTTTCTCTGGGAAGGGGATTAAGGAAACGCGGGGCGTTAGTCAACTTCCACAGAAAAAGGGCATGTTTGTCAAGCCAAAATAACTCCTATTTCACCATCTAAAAACTCAAGGATATGAAATTATTTTATTTTAAAAAAATTATTAATTAGTTAGCATATCAAAAGTAACTTAATTATTATTATTATTACTATATTCTAATCAAATTATTATTATTATTATTAATATATTCTAATCCTCATGAAAAATCTATCACCTTGAAGTAATTTCAAGAGATTCCAACAGAGAACACAAGGCCTAAGACATAGAGGAAACCTCACAGTTGGAGCCATGGAAGTGCGAGGCTTTAGTTACATAGAAAACTCACCTTGGGGGAAAACCTCAAGCAACTATCTTTGGAATGGAATTCTTAGTTGTTACACACAAGTTTAACGACTCTTAGTTTACAACTAACCCATTGGTTAGACAAGTGTGACCATTCATGGTATCTATTAGTCTATCTAATTAGACCCTTTAACTCCACTGAGTTAATTAACAAGTGTTTTACTTCACTTATGGATACAAACACAAAATGTTTTGAAATATTACAAGAACATAATGTTTAACTCTCTTCGAGAGGATTTGAAATCAATAAAAGATATTCTGAAAACTTGTAAAAGAACTTTTCAAAGATAAGTCTTAAGAGAAAGAATTTAAAGAGAAGTAATGTGAGCATATTGCAATTATATTTCTTTTTCTTCTTCTCTTCATGCAATCCTCTTTATATATACATATTTGAAAAAGATTCGTTAATAAGAGCTTTTTACTTTCTTCTAGGGATGTAGCCTTTAAGGCAAATTCAGAAGTTATGTTGCATCTTAGCATAACAATTATGTTGTGTGTACGGAAAGAAAAAAGTATGAATGAAACATTTATTGAATATCTTCCTATATTTTAACGTTGTTCTGATTTTGAGTAGACTTTTTGATAAAGGTGAAAATTTGCAAAGAAAAAGAGAGTACAACATAACACACAAAGGAGTACTAAAAAGTACATGCTTTAAAATGTTAGACGATCCTAAGTGTTTAGGCATGATTCGAATACTATCGTTTAATGTAGTATATTTGAGTAACATTATGTCGTTTAGAAAAACAAGTTACAACATTTATCGTTATTCTAAACTTGTGTTAGACGTTGTTTATATTAGACGATCTATTACAAAATCGTTTAACACTTGTCCTAGATGGTATAAAAAATTTGTTAGATGTTATTCTTGTTAGGCACTCTTATAGCGTTTAGAATACTTAAAGTGTAATGTTTAACACTTTTTATCTTTATTCTAGATAATTAAATGCTGTTTTGTTTAGACGTACGTTAAATTTCAAATCAAAGTTTGTTAATATGATCTTCTCTTAACAAATAACAATAAGAGAACTAAACTAAAATAATAATATAATATAGTAAAACAAATCTAAGAAAAATATATATAAAAAAATTAGAAAAGTAATTTAAATAATATATTTAAAATTATTAAAAAAAGTATTAGCACAATATAATATTAGTCTTAAAAAGTAAAACAAATGAAATAAATAAAATTAGATTGCTAGAACCAATTAGACATTCCTCATAAAACATTCAATTAAATTTGTATTTAATTTTTGGAACCTTAAAAGATATAGTAATTTACCTTTTGGTTTGTTTTTGCCTTTTTCTTTCACTTGTATGATTGATTTAGGACCATACATGGTTTGGTCAATTCAACTTACAAGTAATCTCTATGTACTTTTTTGTCCAAACTTAAATTCAAAATTAATAGAAGATTTAAATACATTAATTTAAAATAAATCAAGTATTACTTGAATATAAAAAACTTAAAATGTGAGATTAATAATAGATAGGCCCATCTCTTTAAGATAAAAATGTTCTAAAATATTATCTCTTATATTCAATATTCGAATCCTAGAATGACTTTACTAATTTTTATAACCAAAAATATATTTTTTAAAAGAATTGAAAAATTCATTTTTGTAAAAACTACTAATATTCTAAACATGTATGTATGATAGTGGTATAAGATATTAAATGATTTCTTGTGGGAGATGGGATTCCAGATGAACAGTTATGATAATTGTGTCTACACTTTGGAAAAGAAATAAAAGACTATGTTATTCTTGAGTTTTAATGTAGATGATATCACTATTTATAAACTAGTATACTTGAAGAAGGTAACTGAGAGGTTTAGGATGCATCAATCCTATCTTATGAATATAATTTTTTGGGTCATAGATATCTCCAATGCCAAAACACAATGTGTCCTGTGGAAAAAGAATTAACTTTAATGTCGTATTAAATGTTTCAAAAAGAGATTTTTTTTTTCTTAAAAGACCATAACATATGAAGAGATTTTCCTTATATCCTCTATAATAAATTGAAATATTGAACAAATAAGTTAATAAAGAAAAAAAACTGTACGAATATATTATATTGCAAACATAATATTTAGTTTATCTTAGCCTAATCAATTTATATCAACAATATTCAAGGAGGATATAAGATCAAAAATAAAATCTCATATTCGACCTTGATTGAAAATTTAAAACAATTTTATGATGAGCATGGATACCTAATAAGTATTTGGTTATATTTTTTAATATAATTTTATTTTTTAAAAGAGAGAAAGATAATAGTAATATTTTAATAAGAAAATGATTGGTTTATATTTTTAAGTGAAGAATTTGTTAAGGAGAAGTTATATCTGTGTATATTGACATTAAGTCTTATTTTACAGGACATTTGACATCATTTTTAATTCAAAATTTCAAACTAATAAATTTACGGATATTTCATCATATATAGTATTTAATTTTGTCTCTTTTATTTAAAATAAGATTTTGACTTATACTTAAATTATTCTTAACAGAAAAAAATTATTAAAAAATAAAATGAAAAACTAGTTATAATGATACGATTATGATTAATTGGATCCAACTCATGATCTCTCATATCTATTTAAAAAAAAATGTTTTCCTTTCAAAACTATTTTTTGAAAATTTTGTTTCATTCTCAAATTAAATACATATTTTTTTCTATACTTTATAAAATTTATTTTAAAAAATATAGTTTGACACTCTTAATGATATAAAACAGTCCCTTTACAAGTTACTTTAATAATATATAAAAATAATATAAGTCAAATAATAAAAAGCACTAAAATATTAATTAAATAATCTTTTCATTAATAATCCAATTTTGATTGATGGTATTCGTCATTTATGTCACTTGTCATTGTTGTATTATAAAAATATCAAAATAAATTTTAATTTGTAAATTAATTTGACTTATTATAAGTTTGATTCAGGTTGAATTAAACAAAAAAGGTTTTTTTTTTAAATATGAGTAAAACTTAACTCAATTCATTTAATCTATAAATTAAACAAATTGAAGTTAGGTTAAAAATGATTTAACTCATAATTTATTAACAACTCTTTCTTAATTTAAAAAGAAATTATATTAACTCAGTTTAAAAAGAATAAAAACTAAATTAAAAAAAATTAAATTTAATGACGAAAGTTGTTAAATCTCGGAAAACGCATCCCAAAACCCTCTGTTCAGACTCATTAAAAACGCACCCAAAATCCTCTGCGCAGACGCCAGGTGTCAAGCGTCGAAGATTCGAAAATCAGATAGTGGAATGCAGGTGTCAGCAGACGAGCGGACGTTCGTTTTAAACAAAACTAATTTTTTTGAAAACCGCGTCACACTCTCTGCATGCACTCATCTTCTCCAAAATCCTGATCTTTCGAATTCTCCTTCTTCTCTCTAAGAGTTTTATCTTCTCTCTAAAGAAACTCACCCTTTCTCTTCTCCGATCATCATTCAGAGACCATAGAAGCGTTTCCGGCGTCTCAAGCTTCACTTTGAACCGAACAGTTCTGGATTCTGAAACTGGTAAGTTTCTCGTCTTTATTTGTTCGTCCGTATGAACATGCAAGCCAAGCTCTGGTTGCATGCAGTCACCTTATCTGAACCAATCTTGGTTTTCTGTAACTTGTTTTAGTTGAAGAGTTTGGTTGAGCGTTGAGGGTAGAAGAAATCTTATTTCTGCTAACTGAGTTTAGTCTGAAGGACGTACGTTCACACTAGAGGTAAGGGAAGCTTATTTAATTTAATTTGATTGGTTTGCTGATGAACTGTCTGAACGTTCGTTTAGTTGACTGAATGATTTTGATGCATGATGGTTGATATGATTATATGGAATGAACGTTCGTTTATTGGATAAGATGAAATGAAATATGAATGAATTAGGTTATAATGTATGAAATATGTTAAACTTATATGATATGTGCTGTATGAGATATGAAAATTGATTATGATAGGAATTTTATAAAGTTCTGAAGTTATGAAGTTATAAGTTAAGAAAAATGAGTTGGAATGTAAAAGATTCTGTATATGAGATTTCACTATGATAAAGTACGTTCGTCACTAAATGGTCATTGACCGTTCGGTTTTCCTGTTGAATATAGTTGAAATGAGATTCTTTCATTTGGAAAGAATTCTAGTTGAGGACGAACGCCCTCTGGTAATAATGCTATGTTTGAGCTTTCGGCCAAGCGTAGATGCCCCTGAGTGTTATGTGAGGAATTGAGAATCTTGTAAACATATAGTTGGATACTTAGTCATTCTTAAACCCTATCTCCATCATCTCGTATTATATTTATTACTATCAATATTTCTATTATGAGTTTAAATCAGTAATGGGTCTCAACCCAAGCTCTCGTAATGAGTGTGGCTCGGTCTTATACCGAACGCTCGTAATCGTTTTAATTTATTTAAACTTGATGAATCAGCGTTCGTTCAAATTCAGTAAATCCTTTTACCGTGTTCGGTCATTGACGGGCATTAGGTTCCTGTATATGATTGATTCTAAACTATGGTTATTTAACGTTCTGATGTGTCTACGTTCATTTGATCCGGCCTAGAGTCTTCGTACTTACTCTATTCTCTGAGTGAGGGTCTAAACTCACGAGAGTTAGTTCATTTAATTGATTCACAATGTCAATAACGTTCGTTACATTATATATATATTTTACCCAGGATAATTCTTGAATCTAAAAGTAATTCTCTTGGTCTTATTCTATTTTGGGGTTGGAGACCTATCTGTATCGTCTCAAGTGTTCGTCCTCGTTCTGGGTGAGAATTGAACGTTCAGTTTCTGGTGTCTTTATAAACCTTTGAACAAAGATGAATTTGAGAAAAGTGATAATGAAGGATGGAATTGAAAATGATTATGAATGAAATGATATGAAGTTGGACGAGCGTTCCGGGGAGGAACGACTCTTGGATGAATATTGATATTGTAAAGTATGAATGTGGACAAAGCTTAGCTGGCGATTCATCCTGATGTTCCGTGAGTACTCGTCCTCAAGTAGAGGGGAGTAGATCATGTGTGGGAACGGCAGGAGGTCCTAGTCCTTAGGGGTACTTTGGATGGAACGGACTAGCCTCGGGTGGCAGCTGATGAGAATTCTAGCTACTACATCACCCGGGTGCACGAACGTCGTAGCTACACAGAATTCATACAGTCCGGACAGTCGGTCTAGTATCAGGGTTTTGATTAAATCGTTTATTGGAATGTGTTTGAATGTGCTTGCATATGAAAATGTATGTTATTACTTGAATTAAATTACATAAGCTTACCCTGTGTTTTTCCTTATGTTGTCCTGTCTGTACGTTCGTCTTGTCGTTGCAATGATCATCCGTGTGGATGTGAGCAGATGGAAGCGCGCTACTTGAAAAGGCGCTGGAAGAAGAAATTTTGGAAGATGCGAATCTAGGAGAAGTTGAAGTAAAGACCGAACCATAGAGCATTCGGTTTTGGAATTAGCAGTTTAGCATGAAGTGACCGTTCGGTCACTTCCTTTCCTTTTTGATTCTGACCGATCGGTACTTTGGCTTTTGTAAGCCGTTCGGTCATGTTTTCTTTATTTTAGTACAGTTTACTTTTGGAATTTATGTAAGGCCGTTCGGCCAAAACCGTACGCTTGAATAGTGTAAGACTGAACTGTTTTATTATTAAATATAATTATTCTATTATATGGTTTATTCCTATATTTTTGGGATGTTACGAAAGTACAAAAGGTTATCGTAATAATAGAACAAAAAAATATTAGTAATTACTTATATATTACAATTTAAATATATTTATATTATAATATAAATTCTCCTAGCTTCTTTATATTATGCACTTATATAATATAATCGGACTATATTTACAACTAATATAAGATTTTCCACAACGCATAAATACACAGAAAACTAAAAATAAATAAAAAAAGATTAAATAAGTTTCTATTACCTCCAAAAATTGATTTACATTAAAATCAGTATCACTAAATGATTTATTTTTAACATTGAATAAATACGATATGACCTCATACGTACTTACACTTTTTAGTGTAATAATGTTAATATTTTAACTATAAGAATATCATATTTTAATATATTTCATTTAACTGTGACATTTTAAGCGTTAAATTAAAAGTTTTGTATTATAATCATCAAACGACATATTTGTTAAAAGTTGGGATAAAAAACCAATAGGAGTGAAACTTGAGATATCAAAAACTTATTTAAATCTGTATAAATATATGCACACATGTATGCTACTTTAAAACTTTTTTTTTTCTTTTTTCACGTTATTAAAAGGTGGGTACGTCATGAGAAGGTTATTGATTTTTGAAAAATTTGTTGGCCTGGGGCAAGTATAGCCAAAGGGTCATAAAGTGATTTTCTTTGCTGGAAAATCTGCCACCGAGAACCAAAGTGCACCCTCCATGCTTCCTGTGTAGTGTAGTGTGGCAAGTATTGCTTTACTCCAAGATCAGCTCTTTCACAATACTCTAAGATTTTTTTGTTCTGACTCAGAATGTGTTCAAGCCCATCAGAACCATTGGAAGAGGGCACTGCAGAGGCAAGAAATGCCACCAAGTAGAAAATATCTTCTTCTGGTATAACAACAGAACTTCTGTTGTCCCATCTGCATAAAAAACAAACTAACAAACATTAATAAATGGGGCATGCATTCAACTGTAAATCATCATGTATCAAACATTTATAAGTAAAAATCATATAAGCTATGCATGCTTAATAAAACAAGTTTTTGTGTGATTACTTTGATTTATTTACTGGGTAGATAAGGACAGGGCCGTTGCTGGTTTCTGTTACGATGTTCCCAAAGACAACCTCTGCAAAATGGTGTATTTTGGTTTTGGGTATAAAAAGATTGAGCCATGGGTGGGGAACATCCCACAAGCCTTTTGAACGCAACTTGACCTCTGAGATATGCACCCTGTCTAGAAAATCTACATATGTGACTTCTGTTAGGAAAAGTGTTGATGGGATATGGTTCAAGTGGGACAAATGTTTCTCAACTTCCTGCAAAAGAAACCCAACACAGTTAGAGAGATGGTTTAGTTAAGTTTTTTCATTTGTTTATGTGTAATGTATTTTTCAAAAGTCGTAAAACAAAAAACTTTTTGTTTAGCTGTTGGTCCCTCACCTGATTCACCACAAGGGTTTCTTCCAGATTGTAGTATTTGGCCAATTCAAGGCAGAAGAGAGTTCTTCCATCTGACTTGAACTTGCTAGCTTGAACTGGGTCTTGTGGGTTGAAGGATGATCTCCAGTTATTTAGCAGACCGGTTCTGTTTATTATCACAAATCCTTCAACGTAATCAAAAGCTTTTTCTGCAAATATCAGTTTCTCTTGGTCTCTAGTGAATGCTGTGAAATCTGCATACAGCACCCTGATCCATTTTACCTGTTCAAAAACAGAAACGCTCCATGATCACAACAGGTACTTGCAAGTATATAATTAAAATACAAAGGACCTTGTTTCTTGTATTCTTGTCCTTGATGCATTACCATGGTAGGTGCAGGTTCCAGGAATATTCTTGCCTTTGTTATAATGCCAAACTGACCTAGCCCTCCAAGTACACTGTGAAAGAGGTCACCGTTCTGCTCCTCAGAACAGTTTACCACCTCTCCTGTTCCTGCAGTCATTTTACAGACCATCTTTTTCATTCATCCAAGAGAAAGCATATCTTTTGTTTAAAAAAACCTATTTACAACTTGAGACTTCCTACCTTGGCCAAGGCTAAGTCAAATAATGTATACTAGGGAATCATGTCAGTTTCAAGTGAATTATTAGTTCACAAAACACAAAAATAGTAGCTGTTGTTTTATGTGGAATATGTAGAGTATGTTTTATATGTTAACCCCCTTCAGACTCTTGACCTTGTTCTTATCTGCCACATGGTTTTATCAACACATATTTTTTTTCACTTAGTTACCAACCTGTAACAATCTCCAGCTTCTGAACATTACTTATCTGGGGACCATGCCTAAATGCCTGGCCACTTACACCAGCGTTGGATAAAGTGCCACCAACTGTGAGATGTAAGTAGTCTGTCCATGATCTTGGTGTCAATCCATACCTTAGTGTCTCATGCAAGATGTTAATCCACAGTTCTCCTCCCGAGACATCCACATAAGGAGATTCTCCTGCATACACCTTCATTTCTGGGACACCGAGTGACTCCATGTTGATCACAACTCCTCCATGAGACTGTGCCTGGCCCTGGAGTGAGTGGCCATGGCCTCTGGCTGCAACAGTGAGATGAGAAGCAGGCCCCAAGTTCCAGATATGCTTTATGGTGTCTGCAATGTCAGAAACTGATTTTGGATGCAGCACTGCCATAGGGTGAGACTGGTACCTGTTGCCAAAGTCCCTGGCTACATGTTTAAGGTCAGATTCTTCAAAACTGAAGTGTCCTTTCAAGGGAAGTGCTTTGAGTGAAGAGGGTATGCTGGAAATAGAGAAATTAAGCCTAATGGTTAAGCAACTGAGGAACAAAACCATGAGGCCTCTTATGAAGAGAATGTTGTATTCTCTGAGGAGGCTAAACGATGGATATCTCATTTTTCTGCACGAAGACATGGTGGTAGTTAAAGGGTTGAGGAGAAAGGGGGAAGAAAAACAAAAGGGGAAGTGATGAAGTGAAGAAAGAGGAGAGGGTTGAGGCAGAATTTATACAAGTTTGTAGGTGGCTGAGTCAACCTTTCAGTTATGAGAATCCGTATGAAGACTGATTACTTGGGAGGATTCCTTTTGGTTCTCCCTTTTGAGCTAGTTTGTTCAAAAGAGAAACCGAACCCATCATACTTAAGCCAACTTGAAGAGGAAAAGTGAAAACAAAGAGAGATCTCACAAATCTTCCCACTTTTCCAAACAGTTCCTACCACAACCCCATCTTTCCATTAAGGACAGACATGTTTCAAATTGTATGATCATTAACCAATTTAAGTATGCTCTATTTATTTTATTTTTCCCATTTAGGGAAATGAAATAAAAAAAAAGTCCTTGGTTTTGTCTTGCCTATGAAAGGCTCTTGGTATGCCCATGCTGCTGTCTACCTCAGTATGTTGGGGTGGTGGTGACGGTGGTGGTGGTGAATCCATTACTGTCGGAGTGTAAACATCGAGTATCGGTGTTATTAAATTGAATGAGAAGGACTTGCGGGGTTGTATTAATACATTCAAGAGGGAGATATGACAGTGGTGGGGCAATTTTTGGTCCTTGTGACACGTGAAGATTGATTCATTTTGTGCTACTGATGAACCATGTAGGGTCTAGGGACTCTTCTTGGGCCCTCCTTTGTAGGCCAAGGTATTGGAAGAACAACAAATGGAAACAATGAAAGACTGCTACTAACATTCTGATGCAATGCTGCACCACTGCACCAATGCACCACTGCTGTTGCTGCTGATGTTATTTAGAATCTTTTGTACGAAGCTATTGGACAAGTTTTTAGTGGTTTTCTTGTCTATACCTTCCTTTTGTTATATTTGGATGCCACTGAATTACTCTGCTACTCGTACTCTTCTACCCTTTTATCATTTTCCATTGCAAGTTGTGTTTTTGGTCCAATCACAGATTTTACAGGTTCTTAGAGTGATGCATAGGATTGGAAAAACATGCATTGTTGAGTTCTGTCGTTGGAATTGTTTTTTGATCAGCAATGGGTTCCATGTGGTCCTGAAATTGGAAAGAAAACCTGCCTTGTTCTGTTGTGTGTGGGAATAGCCTCTAGGTAGCAGCATCTATGTTTCATTGAGGGGAAAACATAATCATGATACTTCTTAGTGTTTGTCTCTTTTTGTTTTCTTCTCCTTAATTAGTTGGATTACTATTTCTGTCTCCAGTCAATTAATTAGGATATTCTATTTCCTGCTTATGGATTCCACTTGTTCTCCTTTTATTGCTGACATTTATTTGGCTTTATTCTCTTTCTTTCTTTTTAATTGTAATTTTGGCCCCATTTTTTTAATTATCCTTGATTTTTTCCACTTATTAAAACCCTTATTTTAAAGAATAATATAAAGATAATCATGCTTAGAGACGTCAAATGAAGAATTATCTAAATTTTCAAATTATAAGATAGATCGTTTTAGTGTTGGATTAGATCATAATTGCTTTAATACGTGATCTTTCATTTAACTCCTATATCTCCACATCACAATATAAACATTACATGACAACAACCAATTGAAGAAGATCGCTTAAATAATTAATTTAGTACTTAGTTATATTTATTGTCATAAAATCTTAAGCTTTATTTAATGCTTATAAGATGTATTAGATTCTTCAAGTTTTTATCCCATTTTTTTTTATTAAAACAAGGTTAAATATGTTTTTAATCTCTTAACTTTCATGTCAAATTGAATTTTGTTTTTATTTTAAATTTTGAATTATTTTCTCAAATTTTATTAATGAATGAATATAATTATTGTGATTAAACGACATTAAAGATTTGCTAACATGGCAAATGGTGTTGTTATATATTAACATGTGCTAATGTGGACACACACATAGCAAAGTCATGTGTCACATCAACAAAATTTTAACGTCATCCAGTCACCATGATTAAATTCATTATTAATAGTTTGAGGATGAAAATTATTCAACGTTTGGCACAAAAATGAAATCTAATTTCGTATGAAAATTAAGGGACTTAAAATATATTTAATTCTAAAAAATATTTAAATTTTGGGTTAAATATGTTTTTAGTCCCTAAACTATTGGCCGTTTCTGGTTTTCGTCCCTCTTCCAAACTAAGGTACAATTTGGTCCTCATTCTTTAGAAAAACGTTCGTTTTAGTCCTCAAAATTTTGTTTTTAGTCATCGTTTTAGTCCTCAAAACGTTCGTTTTTTCGACTGAAACGAACGTTTTTTAAAGATTGAGGACTAAAGTGTACCTTACTTTGGAAGAGGGACGAAAACCAGAAATGACCAATAGTTTAGGGACTAAAAACATATTTAACCCTTAAATTTTTGAATGGATTGTATAATAGAAAAGAATATCTAATAACAAATTCATTAAGATATAAAAATCTATATACATGTATATGTGAAGTAGAACATATGTATCAATGTTTGTTTATACATGTTAGGTTTAATTATTCACATGGTCTTTATTTTCGTGGAAGAGTGTCAAGTTAGTTCCCATTTTTAAAAAAAATTTAATTACATCATAACTTTTGAAAAAGTATCTCAATTAATTTACCTTTTAAAAAAATTACGAATGGCATTAACGGCATGTCATGTGTCATTATGTGATTTTTTTTTATTTCTTAAATCTTGTAAAAACTTTGGTTACTATGTGTCAAATCCCTTAGTGTGATGCATGACGTGATATGATATTTCCACTTGTCAATGTTAATGTCAAATGTTATTATCTTGATTTCAATTTAGTTTTTATATAAGTCCCTTTGATTCAATTTAGTCTTAGTTTTTTCAAAATGGATCTTCTACAAATTGAGACAAAATTTATTATTTGTATAAATGTTATATTAATATTTTTATTAAAAATGAATTTTTAACATATTACATTATTGTATATTACTAACCCATGTTTTGTTAATCATGACTTTAACCACTAAATTTTAATATAAATATTAATATAACATTTATACAGTAATAAATTTAGTTTCAATTAAAAAAAAATCAAAATTATTATTTATATAAACGGTATTAATTAATTTATTCTTATAATAAACATGTATTAGAGTTAATCGTGTAAAAAAAACATCAATTAGCATGAATTAATAATATATAATATGTTAAAAAATTATTTGTAATAAAAATATCATTATAACATTTGTACAAATATAAATTTTGTGTCAATTGGAAGAGTATAAATTTTGTATCAATTTGGAGAGTGACAACATTTTTCTATTTTGAAAAGATTAGATGAATCATAAAGACATACACAAAAACTAAATTAAAATGAGGACAATGACACTTGACATTGATACATGAGAGTATCTTGTCACATGATATTGGTAATGTCACATGTCACACGAAAGACTTAACACTGTGACAATAAATATTTTTATAATATTTTTTTAAAAAAATTAAAAATTAAAAAGAATACGTATTGACCATGACGTTAATGTCATTAATAATTTAAAAAAAAAACTAATTAAAACTACTTTTCAAAAGTTAATTAGAACACAATTATAAAAAAATTTAAAGGTAAAAATTACACTCCTCTACTAAAGTGAAGACCGTCCAAGTTTGTGTTGGAGTATTAGAAGAAAAGAAGAGAGTGAATATAATGAGTGGCCTAGTAAACATAAGACAATGTATGTGTTTAATGCATATCAAACAACATAGTGTCCATAGAAACAAAAGTTGAACAAGTTATAACTTTCTTCTCGTTTTTCATTAGTAACAGAGAGCTAGAAAGATTTTGGAATTGTAGTTGCAACATGATAATGGTATATATGTTGTAATAATGTTAGGTTTTTTCTCGTTATTTTGTCAGCTTTTATATAATAGAAGATATCGGTGTTCGATCTGGATGGACGTTCGGTTCATGAATGAAGAGGACTGGACGGTACATATAACAAGAAGATATCGGTGGTTAAATAATTAATGATAGCTTTTATAAGTTCTGCCAGAAACACTTGTTATGTAGCAAAGGTAGAAGCTACCAAATCAATGCATTTTGACATTGGTGAAGGGTCTATTTAACCATGGTTTTCGAGAATCTATGAGGGTTGCCAATGGTGGGGCACTTTTCACAAGATTCTTATGAGATTATCTCAGGATAGTACAGTATAGTAGTAACTCATCTTTATTATGTCGGTTGGATAATCATTCCTTCTCATATATGTGTGACTATCTATCTACATATACTTTTTCTAATATTCGTTATACACTTTTTTTACTATTATATATATATATATATATATATATATATATATATATATATATATATATATATATATATATATATAGATACATGTACATGGGTTGTTTATTAGTACAAAATAGATTTATCATGTCTATTCAGAAAAAAAAAATGTGTTGAAAATTTGATAAATAAAAGTTAGTTATTAAAATTTGTTGTTGATTAACATATTTAAATAAATATATTTATAAATAAATATAGATATATATATATATATATATATATATATATATATATATATTTCACTTTTACTTGCTAAACTCTTAATTTTTTTTTTCATATTGTTCAACCTTTTCACTTTTACGATAACGATATCTTTTCAACAACATGTACAATGAACTAATATTTTTTTATAGTTGAAGGATGTGCGTACTTTGTTATAAATAATAGGTTTTCTTATGAGAGTGAAATGCATAGTATTATATAAGAAGGAAGGTGTGAAAGAATGATACACTCTACCATGGAATAACTATTAATCTCACAAGCTTATAATATTATTCATTCAATATAAATAAATAAATTTTTTATTCTGTTATATAATGAGTATTTGTAAATTAGATATCATGATAACTATATTCATGTTATTAATAAACAAGTAATTAAAATATCGGTACACATCATATATAAATATCTAGTAAATATATTCATTTTAATATTCATGTACCTACAAATATTTGCGAGTATAATTTTTATTATTATTGCTATCTAATGTTTTAAAAAAGTTTGTACATATGACAATACATTGATTATGTATTTTCATTCTTCAAATATGTCAAGTGACAATTCATTAATCATGCAATTTTCATTTTTTTTTTCCTATATTGAGTCAATTTTGATTATGCAGTTTGATAGTTTAGTTATTTTGATCCGTTGTTAAGTTGTTGTCAATGTTCAACAAAGAAACATTGACGCTACAATATGATGCGTCACCTTCCTTTTTTTTATATATATATTTTTTTTTCATTTTTGTTTTATTTGGTTTTCCTTCTTTCCTTTTCTATTATGTATTTATTTATAAACGTTTATTTTTGGTTTTTATAATTATAATAGTTAAATAAAAATGTAAAGACAATAAAATAAAATAGAGATTTTTCTTTTTGTAATTTTAGACCCTTAAGTATTATTGTGCTCTGTTGAGTCCTAAAAGTACTAAATGTTACAAATGTGGACAAATCAAATGTATAATATTCTATAAAAAAATTAAATAACGGTAAAATTATAAGAATCAATAATGAATTTAAATAAAAATTAAAATTTTAAAAATATCCTATTATACATTAATTACTCTCTGAAGAGTTTAATTTTTATCGAATATAAATCATAATCCAACCCATATTTTACATATTTGAAGAATATGTAAATATTATAAATGATATTTTACATGAAGAGATTTGTCTTATTTCTCTCCTTTCTTAAACTTTAAAAACTTTTTCAAACAGCAACATAATGTCATAATTTCATGGAGGAGCAACTTAATTATTTCCTCATCAACTAACTATTGCTGGATTAGATACACTTTTTATTATGAAATAAAAAACACTTGCACTTTTACTAAAATATTGCATAAGTTTTTAATATTAGGGAACAATCATAATTGGATACAAAAATTAAATAATTAAATGATAATGGTTGTATGGCTTACTCATTTTTGACGGTTTCCATATTGGGAAGGATGGTGACAGTGGAATCAAATTCTCTTCATTAAAATATATATATATATATATATATATATATATATATATATATATATATATATATATATATATATATATATTCAATATTTTGATAAATTTTGTTGAGAAAGATTTATTTGGAATATTCAATGATTATTACTTTGAGTCGTTCTCAAGATAAATTTTCGATTTTGATATACTAATAGTTTTTTTGAGTTAAATCTATTAAGACAGTTAACAAAAATCAAACTTCAATTAAATTTGCATAAAATATATTTTCAACTTAAAATCATAGATTTTTTTTTATATATTATTATTTTTACTTAACATAAAACTTAGACACACATATAAATTTTAATATAATAATAATAATAATAATAATAATAATAATAATAATAATAAAGTTTGATTAATTAGTATGACAGTGACATAATCATGATATGTGAAACCAACCAACATCATAAAACAACTTTCTGTTCATGCAGATGCCCCAGCCAAGATTCAGGTTTTAAATAATATTTTAGTGGTGTTATAATCAATCAGATGGTTGGAGTATCACTATTTTTTAAATAAACTTTTGCTATATCATAATTGAGATTTACATTTTAGCATGCTTTATATTTATATTTAATATTAGATAAATTTATTAATTTTAATTTTATAGTAAGTTAATTATTCTTCATTTGTCTATGTTGACTTATAAATTATTTCATTCGTATCCACAGCTGTTAAATATTGGACATAAATATAATATTAAGAAATTTTTTAAATCATACTGATGAATAAGTTATGAAATATAAAAAACGACAATTTAATATTTGTGTGAGTGTGCATTCTGACTAATGATAATGTGAAATGTAAACCAAAGTAACAGTGTTGTCAATTATGGTGAAAGACCTAATTGATGGGCTGTTTTCTAGAAGGAGACCGACCATTAATAAATAAAAGAAGGCACAAACTGTTGTTAGCTCAGCTAATTATCATAATTAAAAAAGTGGTACCCACCTTATGAAGAGCAGAAACCTTTGACAGTATAAAAAAATTAGAATTTTCACACTTTGAGATGTTGCATCTTTCTTTCGTAACTATGGTTAGTTTCGTACGTACATACATGCAAACAGAATATACCATTTTTAGGGTGAAAAGGTGTATAGAATTAAAACCAAACTATATTATTGATCAAAATAATTTAGGCATATATTTTAATAATTGATTTCAAACTTAAATGTAGAATTCAGTTGCTTAGATAGAAAATGTTTTTTTAAGTAGTCTCATAAATTATTTTTGCAGTAGATCCATTTAGTCTATTTGAGTTAGGATATGTTATTGATAGATCTTGAACACGAATGAAATAACATCACTTTCAATATAAAAAAAATTAAGGTAATATTCAATTTTTTTTCTTTTTATTTGTTTGTATTAAGGGTTAGATATGTTTTTATTTCTTAATTTTTAATTTAAAATTAGTTTATTTTTAAAATTTTGAACCAATTTAGTCTTCTATCTTTAGAATAGTGTAAATTTGATTCTTTTAATCAAATTTTGTTAAATTTATTTGATATTTTAATTGTGTTTCTTAGCTAATATTAAAGCGCAAATATATCAAACAGTATAAATACCTTAAATGTTATGGTATTTGAAACATCAAATAAATTTAGTTAAAAGAGTTAAATATACACGTTTCTAAAGTTTGAAAACTATATTTAGTCAAAATTTTAAAGAAACTAATTTCAATTTTCATTGAAAATTAAGAGACTGAAAACATATTTATTCCTTTTATTAAATGCATTATTCTAACTTATACTTGATTTATTCTCAAAACTATGACTTTATTGGATTACACTCCCTTCAAGTAAAAACATTTCTCAATCACAAATATCCCATTAACAACCTTACTTCCACAACATGACACACTTAATACTATAAAAATAGAATTTTACAAATGTATTTCAAAATATAAATGTTGCATCTCGTCTACCATAAGACTCACTCCCCCTACAAAATGCTTGGTGTCACTAGCATTGACATATTTTGACTCTGCAAATTGGGGGATCTTCCACAAGCCATAGTTATTCTGAATGTTGATTTGTTGTTGGATATTTCTTCCACAAACCATGAGATTTTGGCCCGTTACAATATCCCTCCTCCATTTATAAATAATGTTTAATGCCTCCTTCAAACACACACTTTCAAACTCTAATTCTCTCTCACGTATTTTCTCTGTTATATTTATTTTATAATATCTTGGGTTATTTATTTAGTTTTTGAGAGTTCCTTCCTAATTTTAAGATCTTTGAAAATTTTGAGGAGTTTCTGTTGTATCTTGTGAAACTTTGATATGTACTTATTTTAATCATAACTCATGTACATTTTAGCACTTATAATATCTTGTTTGATTATGCTACAAAAACTGATATTTCACTTCCTTTTACTCATAATTTGCTAAAAGCATTTAGATAAGTGACAAGGGGATAAGTGATAAAATTTGTAAAATTAGTACACTTCTATCAAGTAAACACATTTCTTAATCACAAATATTCTATTAACGACCTTACTCATACTAATGTTTTCCACAACATGACACACGCGAGAAAGACGAAGATCAAAGATTCAATAGTGAAAGAATAAGATGCAACATTAATAATTTCACTAGATGAACTCTAATTTCGATAATTGCTTCTTCAATCCCTAAACTCTCACAATAAACCTACGAATTGAATCTCTAATTTTTTTCACAAAAAATTGTTTCATCAAATGTTCTCCGATTTTCTATTTTTAAAAATTCAAATTCCACATCACAGACTTTTTTATTAAGCTATGTCATTTTAAAACTTTAAAACAATATGTCTAGGTACTATTTATTTAACGTCATTTTTACCAAATTAACACAAAAACTGGATTATATCAATTTTTCAAAACTAAGAATCAAATTAGGATAAAAAATAATTGAGGAACCGATTTACGACTTTTAATCCAAATTTTGGAACCAATAGAATAATATAACTAATTATTTATTACAACACAATTTATTTAAATTTACATTTGAATGAAGATCAGATTTATTTACAGTAATATTTTATTAATTAATTTGATTTGGTTTGTAATTAAAAATTAAATATGTATCTAAGTTTATCTTTTAAAAATTCATTTTTAAATAATTTAATTCAAAATTAAAAAAAAATATGAAAATTTCTTGCTTTCTGAATGTTTTTATACTTTAAAACAAAGATTAAAAAAACGGATAAAAGGTTGAAAAGCTAAGATGATCCGAATTTTGAATGTAGAGTAAAAAAAGTTTAGGAATAAATTAAAAAAATAAAAAATGAGTTGATGAGGATTGGGTAGTGAGGGATTGTTGAGTGACGAATGATAATATTGCAAATAGGATAAGAGCCCACCAAGCCGAACTTGAGTGGCTTAATCGCCACATAAGGTACTCTCCATCATCATCATCATCATCCCTTGGTGATTATAAAATTCCCCTTAGAGGGGTTGGTAGGACACATTTTTCATTTAGGATGCTAAACACCATTAGATTATAAATAATTTTTCTTATCATGTTCCCCATTCCTCTTTTTATTCCACTTTAATCAATGTCTCCTTGTCTCACCACCAATCATAAGACCCTATAATCCCTTATTACCCCATTTCATTCTTGTCCTTACTTTCAAAGTAAAACACAAAACTACCTATTCATTTCCCTTTCTAAAGCTCAAACACACCCATGTTGTCGTTCTTTCATTAGCTTCTTAATTAATAACCTAAAAATATCAACATGCACACTAACTCTTGCTTAATAATATACTAATCTCCTTCACATCTAGATCTTAAAAGAACAATGAAATCTAAACTTATTCTAATTTGATGCAACCGAAAGTGTACTCACTTTACACGTCTATAAGAAGAGCATCTTTTAAAGGGATAATTGAATAGATTAAATGTTTTCAATATCAGACATATGAACTTTTATCATCATCCCCATCATGTGCCTTGTGTCAAAGCTCCTCTCACACAATAACTGGTGTACCTTAGTATATGTCCAGAGAAACAACAATGTTTTGTCTTCTGCCACTGAAAGAGATTTCATGAATAAGTGATGAGAACGAGAATAAAGCATAAGACACAACAAGGGTGTCCAAATATAGAACACAAATAGATATTGTGAAACAGGACCACACTGAAAACGGACACAAGGTATAATATAGTACAGAGACATTCATTCAAAACCATTCTACATCCAAGTTGTGGTTCTCGCAGCATCTAGAATAAGATATTTGAAATATAAACCACCAATTCCTTGTAAAAATAAATAAAGAGTGTGTCTTGCTGAAGATTTAGTTGTAAAAATATCCACACAAATCTCGTTAAGATAAACTTTAACCTCACTCTAATATCATGTTAAGAAGTGAATTTTAAGCCTAATTCAACTCCCAAGAGCAGCTTGTAAGATGAAATTTGCATCCACTTATATACTATAAATTGGTCTTATCTGTAATTATCTGTAATTGACGTGAAACTTTCATCAAAAGTGAGTTTCAATCCACATTAAAATTAAATTTTTTCATGGGTTAATTTTTATTCGTGTTCTTTTATTATTGTCATTTTGACAAAATAGTTGCTGTGATAAATGGAGATTATAAATATTGAGGTTTGTTGATATTGTGTCTAACTTTCTAATTGTTTTTTAAATTTAAGTGGGTCAATGTGTTTTCCATAGATGAGATTGCTTAGCAAGCGGATTAAAATGAGTTGAGTAAAAAAAATGAGATTAACTTTTTTGAGAACCCTAAAATGAGGATGACTTTTGTCAGCTTATACTGTGTGTGGTATAGTTGTTGCACAAAAATTAGTTGAGAAGAAAATACAAACTAGAATACATTAATCTGTAAAAAAAATTATATAAATATCAAGATCTTATGAGGTTGATAATGAAGACAAAATGTTAATGATTGTTTTAGTTATGAGATAAATGTTAGCTTAAAAATTATGTTAAGATATATTTAACAAGTTTCTGCATAAACGTTTCTAGAGAAGACAAATCAGAAGAAAATACATCATATACATAATTTAAAAATAAAAAATTAGACAAAATATGAGAACTTTTCTACAAATGAGTTTATGGAGAAACTAATTCTATTTTTCTTCACAGTGCTCTAATTAAGGCTTAAACTAACATTATTAATATGTAACATAAGTTTTAGATTGAAACTAACTTTTAATTTTTATTTATTTATTTAGAGTAGAAAGGTCATTAGTCTAACTCCTTTTGGTCATTATAGTGTGTTTTTGAATATGCAAATATGCCGAAAAAACTAAACAGGAACATTCGAAATAATCCAGAAGATGAGGATATATATATATCTTTATACTTGTTGTCCTTACAAAAACAGGAGAGAAAAGAGATAACTTTGAACTTATCTTCCACATTCTCCCACTTGCAATTACCATACAGAAAGGTGTGGATTTGGACTACTAAAAGACTAGATAGCTAATGCAACAACTAGGGTGGCAAGAATTCAAGATAAAAAGGTACGGTTGAGAAAAAGGGTCACATGGAGGCAAACAAGCTCTTAGCCTTAAAGATGGATTAAAAGGAGCAAAAGGAAAGGACATTAATATTGGAAATTGAACTTATATTATAAAGTTAATTATCTGTTAATTTTTTTTAACCTTCATATATACTAATTGATAGGGTTTAAATACGCATTGGAGGTGTAACACAAAAACATACATAATTATAATTAGATCAAAGATTTGAATATATATATATATATATATATATATTATATATATATATATATATATATATATATATATATATATATATATATATATATAAACCATACTGGAAAACCCTAACCTCACAAATAACATTATTACATATTAACTTATCTGCCTCGACAAATTTTTGTTAGTAAATAGGAAATTTCTTGCAATAAAATATAAGCTATTATAGATTATTTCCTATTTGCACTGCCATTAGAAATTTAAATTAGGGGTTTGCTAACGCGCGTACGCCTGTTTTTCAGTTGGTACATTTTAGCAATGTGTACCGGATTTTAGTAGACAAAAATATCTTGTATATATGGATTCTAAGTTTTAAGGTTAATGGTATTTTAATAATTTTCATTCTCAAAACTTAAAAATAAAAAAAAGAAACCCCCAAACCCTTACTCACCTCTCTCATTCCTCTCAATCTTTTCTCTTTCATCTCTCTCACTCCAATCTTTTCTCTGTCATCCCTACTGTAGCTCCAATTGAAAAAATCAGAAACACTTGTCGTTAAACAATTTTCCTTTGTAAAGAGTTGAGTCATTGACATATTCACCTTCAGGCAAAGATGATCTCTTCATTTTCACCATCTTCAGTAACCTCTCTAATTTCATCATCTGCATATGTTGAATCATCATCTCTAAAAAAACCCTCCAGGCCAATTACCAATTCTTTCGGATGTCGTTATGCTTGTGAAAATTAGATAAAATTATATACAACAAAAATTATAAAATGAAAACTCGTTATAAAGTCATTTTTTGTAAGAAATTGTTTAACAACGAGTGTTTCTGATTTTTTCCAGGCCAATTACCAATTCCTTTGATGTCATTATGCTGGTAAAAATTAGATAAAATTAGATAAGACAAAAATTATTAAATAAAAACTCATTATAAAATCATTTTTTGTAAGAAATTGTTTAACCGCGAGTATTTTTTATTTTTTCCAGGTCAATTACAAATTCCTTTATGCTTCTGAAAATTGGATAAAAATGGATAAGACAAAAATTATAAGATGAAAACTCATTATAAAATCATTTTTTTGTAAGATTGTTTAACGACAGTGTTTCTGATTTTTTTCAATTTTTTTTTAAGTTTTGAGAATGAAAATTATTAAAATACCCTTAACCTTAAAACTTAGAATCCATATATACAGGTATTTTTGTCTACTAAAATCCGGTACACATTACTAAAATGTACCAACTGAAAAACAGGCGTACGCGCGTTAGCAAACCCCTTTAAATTATTTCAAACTTATACAATTGCGACTATACTATTTAATTACACGTGTAAATCTCCATATTTAGAATGGAATTGAACTTGTTTCAGAGTATATTTAATTACATTGTAATTATCAATTAATGTTTTTATAATTATATATGCATAGTTTTCTCGTGTCTATTTTTTATCTTTCACAAAGTGTTTCAAATATAGACCCAAAAAAAAAGTATTTTGTAAATGGGTTATATTAATGTCGATTAGAACAACAGTGAAGGTATAATAAGGAAGAGATATATAATAAGTTTCTAAACGTACTAATTTATTGTAATTGTGACTTTATGTTCAAGTCAATATTATGACTTCAATCAGTCAATGTTTTGAATTTTAGATTGAATCATTGATAAACTATATACTGTTATATGTTTTTATTTTTCTTAGGTAATTTGAAAATTCATTGTAGAAATCTAAATGCTGCTTTACCTTTCATTTATTTTTTGAGTTTCCAACTGAAAAGCAAAGGTATATGAAAATGGCGAAAAAGAGAAACGAATGGTGGTAAGTGAAAGTAGTAAAAAGAATTAGTGTTAGTGTCAACGTTAACTGCTCTTGGTGATTATATGCTGCTACTTTACGGCTGCAGATAATCCTTTGAGAGTAGTGTGAACCATAATCTTAAGGTCAACAAACAAACATGGTTCATCATTTTGATTTAGATGCCACTGTGTTCATGTATAATTTCCACATCTTGCTTTAGAAACATGATACACTCTACTCACAAGTTTGTTTCTCTTTATATATATTCAAACTTTTATAAACTTTTTATTTAAATTTAGTTTAGGTAAGAGGTGAAGATTATAAGTTAAGAATATAATAACTTGATTTATTCATATGATATATCAATCTTAATTTCTCAACAAGATGGTGTAATGCACCATGAAGGTGTTCAATAGATAAATGAATTTTTTTTTGTGTGTAGAACATGAATAACATGTAAAGTTCAAAATTGACAAATGTATAATGGGAGTCCATACTAAGAGAGTCACAAATATAGAATCAATAAAATTTTTAGATTAGGGGAGAAAATATTGAAATATATGTATCACAACAAATATCTTATCTGTTGGCACAAGAAATAAATAATGTAGTATAATTTCCTCTACCATGACCTTGACCTTATTATCTTATAGCTTCATACCATGAATAATTGTGCAACGGTGTTGGTTCGCACAGGTGAAAGAAAGAAGAAAATTGTAGAAATGAGTCTTCTATTTTTTTTTACAAAATTTTAACCCTACAAAGACATATTATCTTGGTTGTTAAAATAACTGAAGCAATAACACCTCTATGACATCGGCTATTAATAAAATAAAAAATTAAAATTTTCAGCGATACTTTTAAATTTTAATCAAAGTTTTGGTCTCTGTTTTGCGTAAAACCAAAACATAAAAACTACGTGGCATCGGTTCTACTAACAACTGAAGTCATAGGAACTAATCATAAAAAGAAAATAAATAAAAAATGGCAACTTTGAAATTTTCATCAACTTTTTGGTATTGGTTAGTCAGAAACTCATACCATAAAGGTGACATGGAATCGATTGGTCAAATAACTGAAATAATATGTTCTCTTCAGAAAAAAAAAGAAATAAAAACTAGTGGACTTTTTGAAAAATTTTGAATATTTGACATATTTTTTGACTTCGATTGGTCGAGGTAGAAAGGGGATATGGCTTTGGTTGGTCAAACAATTGATACCATATGACCTCTTCAGACTTACTAACAAAAAAAATCAAACAAACTATTTTTCAAATAATAAAAATTTCAAATATTTTAAATATTAAAAGCAAAAAATCATAAAAAATTTTAAAAACCAATAACCACGATACAGGAGCCTAAGAGTGCAACAATGTAAGAGTACAAGAATGGAGA